>NC_041390.1:184307308-184376853 GCF_002162155.2 Triticum dicoccoides
GCGGCCCGGCGATGAGGTCCGGTGCGGCCTGGGCGCGCAAGAGCGGCGGCAGGCACCTCCGGGCCCGGCCGGGCCTGACTCGGGCCCCACGGGCCGCGGCGGAGGAGAGAGAGGCGCGGGCGAGGTGGCAACGTCCGATTGGGTGAGGGCGGTGGCGGCAGTGACGTGGCGGCTCCCCATTGGTCGGAGTGAGGTGGCCGGGCGGGGTGGACATGTCCGGCCGCCGGGCGGACGTGTCCGGCGGCGCAAGGAGGACGAAGGTTAGGGTTTGTACCGCGAATATTTCGGAGGGGATCACATATTTATAGGTAGAGGGAGTTAGGAGAGTCCAAATGAGGTGCGGTTTTCGGCCATGCGATTGTGATCGAACGACCGAGATGATGGAGAATGTTTAGGTGTGTTTTGGGCCACTTTAGAGGGGTGTTGGGCTGCAACACACACGAGGCCTTTTTGGTCCCTCGGTTAACCGTTGGAGTATCAAACGAAGTCCAAATGGTACGAAACTTGACAGGCGGTCTACCGGTAGTAAACCAAGGCCGCATGGCAAGTCTCGGTCCAATCCGGAAATGTTTAATCCCCACACACAAGAAGAAGGTAGAAATGACCACCGGAGGAGAACGGAGCGCCGGATTGCAAAACAGACAACGGGGAAAATGCTCGGATGCATGAGACGAACATGTATGCAAATGAAATGCACATGATGACATGATATGCAATGCATGACACGCAAGCAATGACAAGGAAACAACAGCGAATAACTGGACGACACCTGGCACATCGGTCACGGGGCGTTACACTCATAGTGCTTGGCGAAGCCCTGCTGGAGTTCCGCGCTCCTCCACCACCACCACGCCATCGTGCTGCTGCTGGACGGAGTCTTACCCAACCTCTCCTTCTCCCCTTGCTGGATCAAGGTGTAGAAGACGTCACCGGGCTGCACGTGTGTTGAACGCGGAGGCGCCGTTGTTCGGCGCTTAGATCGGAATCAACCGCGATCTGAAGCGCTACGAGTACGACTCCTTCATCCGCGTTCTTGCAACGCTTCCACTTAGCGATCTACAAGGGTATGTAGATGCACTCTCCTTCCCCTCGTTGCTAGATTACTCCATAGATTGATCTTGGTGATGTGTAGAAAATTTTAAATTTCTACTACGATCCCCAACAGTGGCATCATGAGCTACTAGGTCTATGTATAGTTTCTATGCACGAGTAGAACACAAGTTGTTGTGGGCATCGATATTGTCTATTTACTTGTCGTTACTAGTCTTATCTTGATTCGGCGGCATCGTGGGATGAAGCGGCCCGGACCGACCTTACACGTACGCTTACGTGAGACTGGTTCCACCGACCGACATGCACTAGTTGCATAAGGTGGCTAGTGGGTGTCTGTCTCTCCCACTTTAGTCAGATCGGATTCGATGAAAAGGGTCCTTATGAAGGGTAAATAGAAATTGGCATATCACGTTGTGGTTTTGGCGTAGGTAAGAAACGTTCTTGCTAGAAACCTATAGCAGCCACATAAAAACTAGCAACAACAATTAGAGGACGTCTAACTTGTTTTTGCAGCATGTGCCGTGTGATGTGATATGGCCAAAAGGATGTTATGAATGATATATGTGATGTATGAGATTGATCATGTTCTTGTAATAGGAATCACGACTTGCATGTCGATGAGTATGACAACCGGCAGGAGCCATAGGAGTTGTCTTAATTTATTTATGACCTGCATGTCAACATAAACGTCATGTAATTACTTTACTTTATTGCTAAAGCCTTAGCCATAGTAGTATAAGTAATAGATGACGAGACAACTTCAAGAAGACACGATGATGGAGATCATGATGATGGAGATCATGGTGTCATGCCGGTGACAACGATGATCATGGAGCCCCAAAGATGGAGATCATAAGGAGAAAAATGATATTGGCCATATCATGTCACTATTTGATTGCATGTGATGTTTATCATGTTTTACATCTTATTTGCTTAAGAACGACGGTAGCTTAAATAAGATGATCCCTCGCAAAAATTTCAAGAAAAGTGTTCCCCCTAACTGTGCACCATTGCGAAGGTTCGTTGTTTCGAAGCACCACGTGATGATCGGATGTGATAGATTCTAATGTTCGAATACAACGGGTGTTGACGAGCCTGGCATGTACAGACATGGCCTCGGGACACATGTGAAACACTTAGGTTGACTTGACGAGCCTAGCATGTACAGACATGGCCTCGGAACAAGGAAGACCGAAAGGTCGAACATGAGTCGTATAGAAGATACGATCAACATGAGATGTTTACCGTTGATGACTAGTCCGTCTCACGTGATGATCGGACACGGCCTAGTCGATTCGGATCATGTTTCACTTACATGACTAGAGGGATGTCTATCTGAGTGGGAGTTCATTAAATAATTTGATTAGATGAACTCAATTATCATGAACATAGTCTAAATTGTCTTTGCAAATATGTTGTAGATAAATAGCTCACGTTGTAGCTCCCTATTTTAATACGTTCCTAGAGAAAGACTAAGTTGAAATATATTGTAAGCAATGATATGGACTAGGTCCGTAGTCCGAGGAGTGTCCTCACTGCTACACAGAAGGCTTAAGTCTTTGATACACCGCTCGATGTGCAAACCCCTACAACGTCGTTTGTGGATGTTGTGAACACCTGATAGACACATCCTGATGACTACTTGATAGTTTAGTGCACCATACTTTACGGCTTAGAATCGTGATTCCAATGACGTTTTGAATGCCATAGAACATATGAGATGTTCCGAGAGCTGAAATTGGGATTTCAGGCTCATGCCCGTGTTGAGAGGTGTGAGACCTCTGACAAGTTCTTTTGCCAACAAGATGGAGGAGAATAGCTCAGCTAGTGAGCATGTGCTCAGAATGTCTGGGTGCTACAATCACTTAAATCAAGTGGGAGTTAAACTTCCGAATAAGATAGTGATTGATTGAGTTCTCTAGTCACTATCACTAAGCTACTAGATCTTCGTGATGAACTATGACATGCAAGGTATGGAGATGATCCCGGAGCTGTTCGCGGTGCTTAAGGCCGCAACAAGTAGAAATCAAGAAGGAGCATCAAGTGTTGATGGTTTAACAAGACCACTGGTTTCAAGAAGGGCAAGGGCTAGAAGGGAAACTTCATGGATGGCAAACCAGTTGCCGCTCTAGTGAAGGAACCCAAGGTTGAACACAAACCCGAGACTAAGTGCTTCTATTGTAAGGGGAACGGTCACTGGTAGTGGAATTACCCCAAATGCATGGTTGATAAGAAGGCTGGCAACTTCAACAAAATTTATACATGTTATTAATGTGTACCTAACTAGTACTCCTGGTAGCACCTGGGTATTGGATACCGGTTCAGTTGCTATTATTGGTGACTTGAAGCAAAAGCTACGGACTAAACGGAGACTGGCTAAGGGCGAGGTGATGATGTGTGTTGGAAGTGTTTCCAAAGTTGATGAGATCACCATCGCACGCTCCATCTGCCTTCGGGATTAGTATTGAACCTAGATAAATGTTATCAGGTGTCTACATTGAGCATGAATATGATTAGATCATGTTCATTGCATTACCGTTATTCATTTAAGTTAGAGAATAATGGTTATTCTGTTTACATGAATAATACCTTTCATGGTCATGCACCCTATGTGAATGGTTCATTGAATCTCGGTCGTGGTAATACGTATGTTCACGCCAAAAGATGTAGAGTTAATAATGATAGTACCACTTTCTTGTGGCACTGCCGCTTAGGTCATATTGGCGTAAGATGCATGAAGAAACTCCATATCGATGGATGTTTGGAGTCACTTGATTTTGAATCGCTTGACGCATGCGAGCCATGCCTCATGGGCAGGATGACTAAGAACCTGTTTTCAGGTACAATGAAACGGGCAAGTGACTTGTTGGAAATCATACATGCTGGTACGTGTGATCCAATGAAAATTGAAGTGTGCGGTGGATATCGCTATTTTCTCATCTTCACTGACGATTTGAGTAGATATAGGTATATTTACTTAATGAAGCACAAGTCTGAAACGTTTGAAAAGTTCAAGCGATTTCAGAGTGAAGTTAAGAATCATCATAACAAGAAGATCAAATTCCTACGATCTGATCGATGATAATTTCTGAGTTATGAGTTTTGCAATCACTTAAGATATTGTGGAATTGTTTCACATTTGAAGCCACCTGGAACACCACAGATAAATGGTGTGTCCGGACGTCGTAATCGAA
The DNA here is from genome assembly GCF_002162155.2 of Triticum dicoccoides. Lineage (NCBI taxonomy): Eukaryota > Viridiplantae > Streptophyta > Magnoliopsida > Poales > Poaceae > Triticum > Triticum dicoccoides. The sequence goes on from NC_041390.1 coordinate 184,311,556, forward strand.
CCTTATGAGATATGGTGCGACCTATGATGTCTCTTACCGATCTACCGTTTTCATTTTGAGGATATGCGTTAGAGACAGCTGCATTCACTTTAGATAGGACACCATATAAGTCCGTTGAGACGACGTCGTATGAACATTGGTGTGGCAAGTAACCAAAGTTGTCGTTTCTTAATGTTTGGGGCTGCGATGCTTAAGGCTTCAGCCGGAGAAGCTCGAACCCAAAAGCGGACAAACACATCTTCATAGGATACCCAAAGGTGACAGTTGGGTATACCTTCTATCTCAGATTCGAGGGCAAATTGTTTGTCGCTAAGAACAGGTCCTTTCTCGAGAAGGAGTTTCTCTCGAAAGAATTGATTGGGAGGAAGATAGAACTTGATGAGGTTGTCGAACCTTTACTTCAACCAGAGAGTGATGCAACATAGAAAGATGTTTTCTGTGGTGCCTATGTCTGTTGAATAGGAAGTTAATGATAGTGATCATGAAGCTTCAGATCAAGTTGCTATCGAACCTCGTAGGTCGACAAGGATATGTACTACTCCTGAGTGGTACGGTAATCCTGTCTTAGATATCATGTTGTTAGACAACAATGAACCTACGAATTATGGAGAAGCGATGGTGGGCCCATATTCCGACAAATGGTTAGAAGCCAAGAAATCCGAGATAGGATCCATGTATTAGAACAACGTATGGACTTGGTGGACTTGCCCGATGATCGGCAAGCCATTGAGATAAATGGATCTTTAAGAAGAAGACGGGCGTGGGCGGTAATGTTACCGTCTATGAAGCTCGACTTGTGGGAAAGAGTCTTTTCACAAGTTCAAGGAGTTGACTACGATGAGAATTTCTCACCCGTAGCGATGCTTAAGTCTGTCGGAATCATGTTAGCATTAGCTGTATTTTTCGATTATGAAATCCAACAGATGGATGTCAAAACAAGTTTTCTTACCAGTTTTCGTAAGAAAAGGTTGTATGTGATACAATAAAAAGTTTTGTCGATCCTAAGGATGCTAAAAGGTATGCTAGCTCCAGCAATCCTTCTATGGACTAGAGCAAGCATCTCGGAGTCGGAATATATGCTTTGATGGAGTGATCAAAGCTTTTAGGTTTATACAATGTTTGCTAGAAACTTGTATTTACGAGAAAGTGAGTGGGAGCGCTACAACATTTGTGATAAGTATATGTGGATGACATATTGTTGATTCGAAATAATGTAGAATTTCTGGAAAGCATAAACGGTTGATTTTCAAAGGAAGACCTGGATAAAGCTGCTTACATATTGGGCATCAAGATCTATAGAGATAGATCAAGACGCCTGATGGTACTTTCAAAGAACGCACACCTTGACATGTTTTTGAAGGAGTTCAAAATAGATCAGTCAAAGAAGGGGTTCTTACCTGAGTTGTGAGGTGTGAAGTTGAGTAAGACTCAAAGCTTGACCATGGCAGAAGAAAGAGGAAGGACGAAGGTCGTCCCCTATGCTCTTGTCATAGGCTCTATACGGTATGCCATGCTGAGTACCGCACCTGATGTGTGCCTTGCAACATGTCTGGCAAGAGGGCGCAAAGGTGATCTAGGAGTGGATCACCACATAGCGGTCAAAATTATCCTTAGAGGAATAAGGAAATGTTTCTTGGTTATGGAGGTGATAAAGAGTTCGACGTAAAGAGTTACGTCGATGCAAGCTTAACACCTATCCGGATAGCTCTGAGTAGAGATACCGGATGCGTATAATGGAGCAACAATTTGGAATAGCTCCAAGTGGAACGTGGTAGCATCATCTACGATATGACATAAAGTTTTGCGAAATACATAGGGATCTGAATATGGCATGACCCGTTCACTACAACCTCTCTCACAAGCATAACATGATCAAACCCAGAACTCATTAAGTGTTAATCACATAGTGATGTGAACTAGATTATTGAGTCTAGTAAACTCTTTGGATGTTGGTCACATGGCGATGTGACCTGTGAGTGTTAATCACATGGCGATGTGAACTAGACTATTGACTCTAGTTCAAGTGGGAGACTGTTGGAAATATGCCCTAGAGGCAATAATAAATTAGTTATTATTATATTATACTTCATTGTTCATGATAATCGTTTATTATCCATGCTAGAATTGTATTGATAGGAAACTCAGATACATGTGTGGATACATAGACAACACCATGTCCCTAGTAAGCCTCTAGTTGACTAGCTCGTTGATCAATAGATGGTTACGGTTTCCTGACCATGGACATTGGATGTCGTTGATAACGGGATCACATCATTAGGAGAATGATGTGATGGACAAGACCCAGTCCTAAGCCTAGCACAAGATCGTGTAGTTCGTTTGCTAAAGCTTTTCTAATGTCAAGTATCATTTCCTTAAACCATGAGATTGTGCAACTCCCGGATACCGTAGGAGTGATTTGGGTGTGCCAAATGTCAGTACGTAACTGGGTGGCTATAAAGGTGCACTACGAGTATCTCCGAAAGTGTCTGTTGGGTTGGCACGAATCGAGACTGGGATTTGCCACTCCGTGTAACGGAGAGGTATCTCTGGGCCCACTCCGTAGGACATTATCATAATGTGCACAATGTGACCAAGGAGTTGATCACGGGATGATGTGTTACGGAACGAGTAAAGAGACTTGCCGGTAATGAGATTGAACAAGGTATCGGGATACCGACGATCGAATCTCGGGCAAGTATCGTACCGATAGACAAAGGGAATTGTATACGGGATTGATTGAATCCTTGACATCGTGCTTCATCTGATGAGATCATCGTGGAGCATGTGGGAACCAACATGGGTATCCAGATCCCGTTGTTGGTTATTGACCAGAGAGCTGTCTCGGCCATGTCTGCATGACTCCCGAGCCCGTAGGGTCTACACACTTAAGGTTCGATGACGCTAGGGTTATAGGGAAAGTATGTGCGCGGTTACCGAATGTTGTTCGGAGTCCTGGATGAGATCCCGGACGTCACGAGGAGTTACAGAATGGTCCGGAGGTAAAGATTTATATATAGGAAGTATGGTTTTGGCCACAGGAAGTGTTCCGGGCATCACCGGTAGTGTACCGGGACCACCAGAGGGGTCCCGGGGTCCACCAGGTGGGGCCACTAGCCCCGGAGGCCTACATGGGCCAATAGTGAGAAGGGACCATCCCCTAGGTAGGCTGGGGCGCCTCCCACCAAGGCCCAAGGCGCCTCCAAGAGGGGAGGGGGCAAACCCTAGGGCAGATGGGCCCTAAGGCCCACTTCAGGTGCGCCTCCCCCTGTCCCCCTTGTGGCCGCCACCCTAGATGGGATCTAGGGCTGCCGCCACCCCTAGGGAGGAAACCCTAGGTGGGGGCGCAGCCCTCCCTCTCCCCTTGTATATAGTGGAGGCAAAGGGGCAGCCCAACACACGAAGTTCTTCCCCTGTTGGCGCAGCCCTACCCCTCTCCCTCCTCGTCTCTCGTAGTGCTTGGCGAAGCCCTGCTGGAGTTCCGCGCTCCTCCACCACCACCACGCCGTCGTGCTACTGCTGGATGGAGTCTTCCCCAACCTCTCCTTCTCCCCTTGCTGGATCAAGGCGTAGGAGACGTCACCGGGCTGCACGTGTGTTGAACGCGGAGGCGCCGTTGTGCGGCGCTAAGATCAGAATCAACCGCGATCTGAATCGCTACGAGTATGACTCCTTCATCCGCGTTCTTGCAACGCTTCCGCTTAGAGATCTAAAAGGGTATGTAGATGCACTCTCCTTCCCCTCATTGCTAGATTACTCCATAGATTGATCTTGGTGATGCGTAGAAAATTTTAAATTTCTGCTACGATCCCCAAGAGGAACCTCTTTCAAGCACTGGTGGCCCTGCGATTGCCCGCCGACGCCACAAAGAATGTCCACCTGGAGGTCGCGCTCGCCGCGAGGCACCTCGCTCTGCAAGAATTCGCCGACCTACACATCAACGTGTACGACCAAATCGTGTACATAGGTATCTACAAGGCCAGTGAGGACGCTACGACGTTGGCCTTCCTCAACCGGCTGGAAGCCTTGGATGCCTTTGCTGAGAAGCACCTCGACCTTGCCACAAAAGCCGCCGCTCCTTAGCCGCCGGTCGGTGGCCCGACGCACTAAGTTGAGGAGGAGGAGGTCATACGTTGATGGATGCATCTTTCTTCTTGCCTTCTGTATCCACCACTACGATCGCATCATCATCATGGCCTTAATTCTTATTGTGTTGTTGCATTCTCATTCCAGTCAATACCGACATGTGCGATCCCTTTGCTTAATTATATGCATCACTGTAACTAGTAATCCATTCGTCAATTTATAAGGTGTGCTTGCCTTTTCCATCAACTTCATGCAACGCGCGGGCATCTTGCTAGAAACACTAGAACATGTCGGACCGTGTGTGACCAAACCGACGATGCGCCAACCTAGCTACTACGTACGATGCTTATCTGGCGGAAATAGCCCCGCCCTAGCATTTCCAATCGTTATTTCTATCTATCGATCGTGCCAAGGAGCAGGACCAAAATGTTACAATTTATACATGTTTCACTACTCCTACTCCTATAAAAGACTCAGTTGGTGATGGTGGTGTGTCCGCCATCCATCGTTTCTTACCATTAGATCTGCATCTAACGGCTGTGAGGTAAGTTGTGGCATTTTTGCAACAATAGCCCACTTCTCTGCTTGAATTTGTAGAAAACCCCTTATTATCTTGAAAGCAACCACATCCCTCCCTCACCTCATCAAAACAGCCCGGGAAATTTATTTTGAGTGAAAAGTACTCCCTCCATTCCTAAATATTTGTCTTTCTAGAGATTTCAATAAGTGACTACATACGGAGCAAAATAAGTGAATCCACACTTCAAAATATGTCTATATAATCCGTATGTGTCCAATTGAAATGTCGACAAAGACAAATATTTAGGAACAGAGGGAGTACTACATTAGGAGTATACCAAAACAAGAGTGATTTCTTTCAAGTTTGTGAACAAGTACTACTATTCTAGTACTTTGGATCCATCGCAATGCATGGGCACATTGCTAGTAAAAGGAAAAGGCCTGTCGCGTTCGCGTTGCACTCCCCCCACACACGCTCGGGAATCGGGAGTACTCCACGGCCCGTCCGGCACGACACATAGCTTAGGGAAGGCGTGTTTCCTAGCATTTTCACTTTCATGTGGGACCACCGTTGAGCAAACCGACTATTGGTAAACCGCACCCCACCCGCCGCCGGGTTGGAAAACAGAAATGTGGGGAAGATCTAGCTGTAGCACGGAAGCCAAGAAATTTGGTGTCAGATGGGGCTCGTTGATAGAGTAGGAGCATTCTGTACTACTCTACTCCTACTAGAACCAAGTTTGTACTATACAACTAGTACTACCACTATACAACTAGTAGGTACGTGCACGGCACAACATCGTAGGAACAAAAAACGGGAAGATCTTGTTTCAGGTGATTTATCTTTTTTTTCAATCAACGTAGTATGAATAATATGATGTGGGGGGCACCCATGAAGCTTATGTGGCTTGGTTGCATGGCTACGAAAGGTTAGAGAAAAATAAATAGATAATGTGTTTAGAGTGCACTCCACTAAATAGATATACTTTGGATCCATTGCAACGGTTCGACACATCTATATCTATACCCCTATATAGTGTGTGAATAACTTTGAAAGTTGGTCATTGGATGTCAAAGCCGAGCACTACTGGCCATTGGATATCATCTACATTCTACCAGATTCTGCCACATGTAGAATCTAGAAGACTCCACGGTTGAACTTCATTCATGACTAACTTTGCGACAACTTAGCTTAGGCAAAGTGTATCTGCCACAAAAAATGTGGCTAAAAAAATGGCCACCACAAGTTTGGCAAGATTTGGCAAGAACTTGAGTCTATGACATGTGGACCATGTATCTAGAAAAGTGTGGCAAGCCACAAGTGTAGCAATGAACCAAACACAAGCCTGGTGGGTTTGGTAGGGTGTATGAAGGGTGCATGATCCCAAGAGTTCCCTTCTTGACCCACTTTTGGGTGTTTGGTAGAGTGGATGGAGGGTGCATGAGTCCACACTAGCTTAGCACAAATACACTAGAAGCATGCATGAAGAGAGCATACATGAAGAGGGGTGTTGAGTTGATCATGCATGAAGAGGGAACAACTATGCTGAGACGAGAACACAACCAAACACACTTGTGGCACGCCTAAGCTTAGGCATGGCAACCTTAGGCTGCAAACCAAACATCTAAACCCCTATATAGTGTGTGAATAACTTTGAAAGTTGGTCATTGGATGAAGCCAATCCGACGATACAAAGATGGCAAATCCGAGCACTACTGGCCATTCGATATCATCTACATTGCACCAGATTTTGCCACATGTAGAATCTAGAAGACTCCACATGTAGAAGCATAATGCACAAACCACAAGAATCTCATTCGTGCAATGCACGTGTACCTTACTAGTAGTTGGGAGTAGTAGTAAGAAACAAATTCTGGGTTTGGCACGAGCTCGTACTGCGGGAGCACCACAAGGCCTGCTGCAGGAGTTACATTTCCCTCTCGGGGCCCACGGGACCGAACTTTAGTGGCTTAGTGCCCGGCCTATGAGTCAATGACATGCGTACCTTAAATGTGTCTGTCCCACATGTCATTCTCATGGTGGTCGTGTGGTTTGCGACTCACTCGTTCGAGATGAATCGGCCAGTGGTGGCGTGGCCATGGCGAGGGTGCCACAGCTGGGCGTCAGGGTGTTACGAGGCGTAGATGGCCACACCAGCGGGTACTACCTGTAGTACAGAAGTACTCCAGTTGAGGATTGATGCCCGGGACGAAATGTGTTATAGCCGCTGGATGAAAATTCGATGGTGCGGGAGTACGGATCGGAGCACAACAGCGGAACAGGAAAACCGTGTCCAATCAGGTGTGGTTGTGGTAGAAAGTTGATGGTCGCCGCAGTTCAGCTGGCCCGCATGTCATGCACACAAAGGCAGAGGAGCGGTGGGGCCGAGATGGATGAGGCGCACGTCGGGGGGATGAGGATCCCCTGACGTGAACAATCCTACCATTCTTTCACTGATATTTGGGACCCCCAAGTGTGGGTCCTACCTGTCAGCGAAGGAAAGGCAGGGTAAGGCAGTGATAGCTAGGTCAGAGGATCCATGTCCACGTCGGGGGACGTTGTGCTTACAGGTAGGGTTGGAGCGGCGTCGTGGGAATCACGTGTTGGTGTGGCAGTGGTACAAACAAGAAACGTGATGGTCGTCGTGGTTCAACTTCTATGGACAAGCTGTCATGTCTGCGGACACATGTATATCAAAACTAGAGTGTTTATATTTCAAGCACGTGAACAAGTATTATTCTACTACTTTGGATCCATTACAACGCACGGGCCAGCACATTGGTAGTAGTAGTGTCTATCTCTATCTCTAGAGGCCTTCCCTCGTTCATCCTTTTCTATCACAAGATAAACTGCTCATACAAATGCATCTGGCTGTTCCATGGAACGCACAAGGATGTTTCCTTGGTGGTCTCTCCAGCGCGTCGTGGCCGTAGTTGCAAGTTGACGCCCCTTGAGATGCCGACGTTGAGGGGCACTCGAATTTCCTCCGATGAGCAGGTAAGATGAGTTTGATCACGTAGTAAATGCATTCTAAAGAATACTTCCATGTCCATTTCCTAATTCTCCCCTGTCCACTGTTTCATAGGTTAGGCTCGGTGCGAGTGGAGATTGTCTTGCATATGTATGGGAGGGTACCAACATCAATTTGCACAACATTTACAACGGTGACACCGTTCCCGTAGAACCTTTGCCCAACATTGGGATCAGCCATGCAATGGGCCACCGCATGAATAGGTACGATGGAACCACGATGAGATTGAATAAGATAGCACGAACCTTGCACATGGCGATCAAAGGTGGACCATGTTGTTTGCGGCCGATTTGTTTCCCTACGAGTACGAAGACGTTGTGCTCCTTTCTAACCGCATCTTCGCGGTGACAAACCAGGGAACTTGTTTCGTATGGGACACATCCTACGATATACTCCCTCTCTCCCAGTTTATTTGTTTTGAATCTTTTCATTTTATAAGTTTCAAATTCAAATTTAGAGCTCCCCATCACATGTTGAGATTACAATGTCCATTAAATCGTTGCGTGCATGTATAGTAAAGAAACAAATCTCAAGTTTGGCATGAGTTCGTGCAGCGGTAGCACCAGCGTGGCGCAGGAGTTACATTTCCCTCTCAGGGCCCTCGGGACTGAGCTTCAGTGCCTTACTACACCTGCCTTTGAGTCAATAACATGTGGAACAGATAGGTGGCTGGTTCACATGTAATGCTCCTGAAGGCAGAGGGGCAGTGGGGCCAAGAGGGGTGAGCCGCAGGTCGCGAGACGTGTGGTGTCATGGGTTTGTGCGGCGTCATGGGAATCGCGTGTGGCTGTGGTAGAACTTGATGCTCGCCGCATTTAAGGTGGCCCACATGTCATGCACACAAAGGCAGAGGGGCGGTGCGGCCGAGAGGGGTGAGGCGCACGTCGGGGGACGTGGTGCCGTGGGTTGGAGCGGCATCGTGGGAATCGCGAGTGGCAGTGGATGAAACTTGATGGTCGCCGTAGTTGAACTTCCATGGACAAGCTGTCATGTCTACGGACACATGCATTGCATACCGATCACTGGAAGGAGTAGTAGAGAAAGCTAGGCGGATAAACAGTTCCGTATAGTCAAGTGGACCCATGCTACTAATTGTTCCAAAGACATGCACACCATCGAAATAGTCCATCTATATCAATATACATCGAGAGGGAATAATTTTTTGTACAAGAGAGGAAATAGTTCATCCATCCATGATGCCCTAATGCTGGTGCAGCCTTATCTTCTTCTTCTTCTTCTTCTTCTTGTTCTCATTTTCTGTGGGAGACAGCTTCGCAACAAGCTCTTTGGACCTTGCAGCTATCTCGAAACTCACACGGGCATTGAGGGCAGCATATTTTATCCGCTCATACGTCAAGGGATAATTCTACCATCCAGACGACCTTAATGCCACCGTCTCGTCACCCTCCTGAAGATTTGTACCGAGCACAAAATTTGCTACGTCGAATAGGGATGGTGTCTGTTTATCACAAGCTTTTACAGGAATTTTGATTCTGGTTTGTAGGTCAGCGATGCTTTTCAAATCAAGGTTGTACAGCTCCAGCTACTGTTTGTCCCCTTCGATGGCTGCCCCACGGAAGTATATGTCCTCCCGAGACAAGAAATCGTGAAGCTCACCTGGTATGGAGGGCGCGTGTATGATGTGGTACACCAAAACATCATCTTCGAGGCACAGCTGAAGGATGGCGGCGCGTTGGATCTTCCCAATGGCACGCTCCGTGTACTCTGTGTCGAGACCGATGACCCTTGTCTCTACCTTTTCGAGGGAGTTGGATACATTGTTGATCCACTTCTAACAACCCTTGGGTGGATGGTGATGGTGGCAACTATGCTCAACGAGCCTTCGACGAGGACATGTTGGACGCTGAAAACCTGCATCTCGATCTCTTTCGCCATTTGGAACCGCTGGAACGGAGGGCTATGGTTTGGAGAATTAGGATTAGATGGCTAGTCTAACTGAAGTAGTAGATGATTATTTAAAGAGGTTAAAACAATGTGAACGCAGTGGGGTCTGGATGCAAATGAAGACGAAGGGCAGGTGAAGAAGCCGAGGAAAATCAGTTCCCGATGGAGAATTAAATGTGAGAAGTGGCGTGCAGGCAGTTTATTAGACGACTCAGTAGACTAAATGAAAGGCTATGCGGGTAGACTGAGGAGCCGTACCTATTTGTGTACATGCCCATCCTTCCTGATGGGTGGGACCTATGCAAACAGATAAAAAAATGTGTCACAGCTGGTTCAGATGGATATTGGTGCGTGCGTGGGAGACACGACATTCTCTGGTTAAGGAATACACGGTTATCCTCATCAAAAAAGAAAAGGCCCATCTTCGCACTTCTGCATGCACGAGAATTTGGTTCTGCTCGCAATATGGATGATACCTGGAGGATAAAGTGAACAGGCATGGTAGCACGGGAGACCTATTTCTGCTACACAGTATTGGAGTACTCATGTTCCTACTACTACTACTACTACTACTACTACTACTACTAGTAGTAGTAGTAGTAGTAGTAGTAGTAGTAGTAGTAGTAGTAGTAGTAGTAGTAGTAGTAGTAGTAGTAGTAGTAGTAGTAGTAGTAGTAGTAGTAGTAGTACAACTGTGGTACACTTGATGGTCAAAATACCATTCATCTGGTCCTCACAGAGAAGTGACAACACCCTGCGCCTGACACTAGTCCAGGCGGCGTGTTCGGGTTACCAAAGTTAGCCTCACCCTAATCACTGTGCAGTCTGTCACCGCCGTTGTACATCACATTAGCATGCCTCGCCTCGTCTCCCTCTTCCCTCCCATAGCACCACTCCATCTCCATCTCCATATCCATCTCACTGTGCCCCCGTGTACCGTCGCCTCGCTAGCACCGACAGCCTTCTCTCCCGTAAATCAAGCCCCCCAAAACCCCCACCTTCCAAAGTACACCATGGCCGAACGCGAATCATGCAACATCCATATGAGCCACGATTGGAACAGTCTCCGCAGTGACATCTTCGACCTCTGCTGTTTGTGTATGGATATGTTGAGCGCCCTGCGGCTGGCTAGATGCTCGAGGGACATGCACACAGCCATTGTCGAAGCGAGTCCTAAGCTTTTCAAGACACCCCGCTTGCTGCTATCTAGTCTTGCGAGATTGGCTCACCATGATACAGAGGCGTACATGATGCCCCTCGACTTCAATCCGATCTCCATTAGCCGAAATTTCTTTGCATGTATGTAGTGGGTCGCCGTACATCATTTCCCTCGACTTCGTTCCGATCACCATCGCCTGAAAATTCTTTGCGGGTATGTAGTGGGTTGGCATGAACTCCCACTGGATGGCTGCCTTCAGAGAAGGGGAAGACGGTAAAAAGTTGGTGCTCGTGAACTTCCAGACCTCCCATGAGATTATCATTCCTCCGTTGGATTATATAGAGTTTTACCATCGCGGTCCAAGTCATCTAGATTACCACGTCAGTTGGACGGACCTTGTTTTGCAGAAGATTGTAATCTGCCAAGTGCCCACACGACATGCGAATTACACAAACTTCAAGCTAATTGCCTTGTTCGACCCCGGATTCGCCTATCTTTACGCCGGTGCCTTCTTTAGCCGAAGACAACTCAGCTCGCAGTGGATCATCGTCAAAGCTGATACACACTTTTGTGATGCTATTGAACACAATGGTATCATCTACGCGATCGACAAAGCAGATGGCACCACGTATTGCTGGGACGGCGCGTGTAAGTTGTTTCCATCTCATGTTAATGATGACACCATGACACTGTTTGAACTTTTTGTGATGATTGGCATATCCCTGTTTGAGCATAATTTGAGTAGAACTATGGAAATGTATTAGAGACGCCGTAAATCAGCTATATTTGGAATGGGTTAATTCATGCGATTGTGACCATGTCATTACAGCCAATTTGTACCCCTGCATAATCAAACGGTTAGGAATATATGGACATTCTCCTTATTTTATAGTAATCTATATACTACTACTAAATATGAGTGTGTATCAATGGCCATGTTAGTTTCCTCATTTTCATGATGTAGAAACATGCACCACACTGTTGGTTTCATCTAACCATACATTAGGGAAGTAAATGTACATATGGAGAACTCTATATTTGGAAGTAGTGAAATCCTGTAATGCTTACCATGTGTACATACCTACATTCGCCCTTCAGCAATCAATGGCTAGAATAATATCCACACAAAATTTTTGCCCATAGAACACGAGTATATAACAATGCATGGTCTGTTAGTTACCTTGAAGAATTTGTTTGTGAGGACAGAACATGATTACATAACATGAATGACATGGTAGTTTCCTGTGAAGAATCAATTATGAGATAACATGAGTATAACCATGCATGGCACTTCTATATTTTTGAACCTAGTATACATTTCCCTGTATTTTCCTCCCAGTTCCAACAGGGACATATCAATGTTGTTTCTTGCATTATCCTACTCATAATCTGAACAATGTTGATCTTACATTAACAATGCCTGTCCTTTTTGATATGATGCAGTGTCCCTACAGTTACTGCCGTTTGTAATCACACCACCTTTGCTAAAAACAAGGAAGCACAACTGGTTCCTTGCTCGATCAGACGACGACAAAAGACTGATGATCATTCGGACACATGAGCCGGAAAAGTTATATTGCAAAAAACCCACTGTATACAAGCACCCTGAAATACGTGAGTATCCGGACAGTGGATGTTACGTCTATGAGCAGGATACCAGCTTGTTGGGGCCTTCGGGATTTTTTAGTTGGAGGCGGGTAAATAGCCTTGGTTCACACTCTCTGTTTCTCGGACTCAGTTATCCGATTAACCAGGAGATCACCGTTGGCAACGACCTTGATGGTAGAGAAGCTCTGTTTGCTATGGAAAACTGTGTCTACATGGCGAGCCCTAGGAGTTCGGGAGCAAACTCCCCTGATTGTCAACGATACAACCTATAGACAAAAGAAGGTGAGAATGACAAAGGCATCCAGATTAACTTTCATCCTTGGATACCTCAATTACGACAGGCAGTGATGTGGTTCAAGCCTTCAGGTTGATAGGTAATTGGGCTGTTGTGTCAAAAGGGTGGAGTACTGGTGTCTCCGGATCATTGGTCGCGGAAGCGGGGCTGCAAATTATGATGGTGTTGGATCAGCTCTTCGAATGACTTTGTTGTCTTTGCTGCTTGTTCTGGATGGGTAGTTCTTTCTTTTCTTATGCATATTCCTTGTCATTTGGTCATCCTTGTCTATGTCACTCTTACTATGCAATAGTTGCCTCTGTTTCGAATGTCATTCTCGTCTGGACCATGAGAGTATGAGTGCTGCAGATGGGTGCGTTTTGGTGGTGTAGCAAGACTTCTTATGAACTATCGTGTCTTGCTGTCTATGTCAGTAGTAGTCACTAGTCAGTGTTTGAATGTTGTATATATCATTGTTTTGAATTGTTTATTTGTCTCGAACTACTGGTGGGCTAAATGAGGGCATCACCATTCTCCAGTGTTCAGAGGGTATCTCCTTTCTCAAGTTATATAATTTGAGGTCAGTGTCTTTTTGATGATGTACATTTGTTTGGGCTAGTGAGGTGTTGTTGAATATGGGCCGAGTAGTAACGCAATGCCAAATAGGTCAATTATGACTCTCAGGCCGGGCTCTCAAAAGATCCTCAAAAAAGGTCAGGCTTTCCAAAAAGAAAGAATAAGGACTCTTAGGCCGACATGTGGGGGCCACCGGTGTTTTTGTGCGCTTGCGCGCCGAGAGCATATTGGCGCGTGTTCGAAATTCATGCTACCTTTTCATCCACAATCTCCCTCCCCTCCCCCACCTCTGGAATCTTGATTCCTACTCCAGTTACCCCAAATCCCCCTCCTGTACTCCTTGTACTCCAGCGCACTATCATGTCGCCGGTCAACGTGGATCTCTCAGCTGGAGATCCTGAGGTCCATCCTGCCTTTGGTCGCTGCGTGCTGTCGCTCAACAGTGGCATGTCAGCCCTTGATGACTAGTTTGCCGGCAAACTGCTGATGGTAACTACCAATGGCGACCGGCCTCCCGTCTCGCCGGACAACCTTGTCAAAGCTATTGGCATTGCGCACGGCATCCAAATAAGTGACTTGCTTGTCAAAGTCTATCCGCCACCGGCTGATTTCTTCGTCAGGTTTCAGACAACTTTCGACTGCAGTTGTGTGTTCGAATCTTCCCGGTGTTTGTTCTGCGATGGCGCGCTGGTGAGCTTTGATCAGTGGCACCCAGGATGGGGCTCGGTGCCTTCTAAGCTTGAGTTTTTAACAAAGCTTACCTTCCACGACATGCCTCGACGTGCTTGGAACAGGGTGTCCACGAATGAGCTTATCAATGACCTTGGAGGTGAGCTCGTAAGTATGTTTGTTCCTCCAGACAACTGGGCTCCAACGGTTATGGCATGGATGAAGAAGCCATCCACCATACTGAAAGTGATTGGTGTTGAGATACCGATGCAGGAACCAGGGTTGTACTATTCATCGCCACCAAGGCTGCTGCGGACCACGTTAGGGATGTACATGTATCGAGTGTTCGTGCATGTCGAAGAAAGTGGTCAATCCATCAATCGAAGTCCTGCCACCGCCGCTGGTGCCAGGGTCCGTCGACGATGTCCATTACAGGAGTCAATGTCAGACTTTCCCCGTGTTGCTCGGAACGATGGATGGCACAGGGCCTACTCCATCGCGCGGGGGAGGCCACTGCTTCTTTGGGAGAAGAAGCAGGACTTGCTTCTTGGATGTGCTCTAATTTGAGGTAACAATTGAATCTTGTCAGATACTAGTTAAATCCGAGCTATGGGTGTGAAGCACTGATGTGCTAGTACATTTGATTGTGACATGTTCTAATTTTGTACCTGAACTTTTTTTAGAAACTGATGTACGTCAACTTAATGTGCTAGTAGAACTTATTGTGTTGTCTGTCTGTTTTCTTTGCACATCAACCAAGACGATGAACCATTATGTACGAGTTCGTTGGTTTCAACATAGCCCTACCCGTAGCGATCCACTCCTTCCATCCTGATTGTGCCGCCTGCGTGAAATTTTTGTATGCAAGTTCAGTGTGCTATGATGTTCTATATGATTGTGTCAACTATATAAGTTTTTACTGAGCATCAACAATGCATATGGCTGGAAGATGTATTTATGAGCATTTACCGATGGGTCTCTCTCTCTCTCTCTCTCACACACACACACACACACACGCAGACATGCACAAGTGGGACCCGTTGAATTATTTCTTTGCTCGTGACATCTTTTAACTATGTTCCACTGTAATCTAACTTTTTTCTTAAGTTATTAATTGAGATCAGTGACTTCAAAAAGTTGAACAGAAGCCTTGTTTGGGCCTTTCCGACGTCGCTGAATGTGGGCTGAGTAGCCATGTTAGGTTGTACTGTACTACACAGGCCTTTTTTTCAACATCAACAATGCAACTGGGCCGACAGTTGTACACAATATCCGGGTCAACTTGTTATTCTCTGCCCCGCTGGGCTGCAAACTTTCCTAGGAGGTATGCATTAGGCTTAACAAAAAAATGGACTTTAAGAAATAATAAATGGGATGTAATTATAATAACTGGGCAGTAACTATAAAAAATGCACCAAACTCGTAATTAGTTTAAAAAATATATTATTTTTGGAATTTGAAAATTTTAATTTCATTACTTGTTGCGCGCGCAATATTTCGTTGGATTTTAACGTAATACAAATTTATTTTGAAATTATATTTAATCTGACTAGAAATTTCGAATAAAAATATTTCAGATCCCATAAAAATGTGGGTATTTTTTTGAATTCTGTTTTGAGTGGTTGGTTGAAATTATTAATCTTTTTTTAGGAATGGTTGAAATTATTAATCGTTGTCGTAGCTAGAAAATGGGCTGTACTTTTAACAAGCTGTAAATGGGTTGTAGTAAATTCGATTAGAATTAAAAAAATGGGTTGTACATTCTTACAAATTGCAAATGGGCTATATGTTCTCTGCCACACACTTGTGGGCCTTCTAAGTTGACGCATCCCCTAAAAAACTAAGTTGACGCATATGCAAGGCTTTGTCAACAACACACGGTTCTGGCAGCTATGGCTGTTGGATGTCCATCCAACCGATGTTGTGCTTCTTTAATCTCGGATATTCTTGCTTCAGCCGCCCAAAAAATGATTCCTCCCCCTGACATCTAGGGTGCACCGTTTCGGAGGCTGACCTCTGGGCCTACTAAGTTGATGCGTACCAATGGCTTTGTCAACTTAGTCAATATAAACTATTCTAGCTGAAGTGACCGTACGATGTCCATCCAACGACCGTAGTGCTTCTTCAACCTCTGGTCTTCTTGCTCCAGCCGCCCAAAGCAGCGCCAGTCTTGCCGCGTGCTCTTGCCTCCCGTGGCCGACTATGATGCCACGGAGGCCTCACCACCCCCTACTACTCCCACCACTGGCCAGGCCATCCCTCCACTCACCCACACCCCATGTTATTCTGAAGTGACGGCAGCCTCACACCGCAGCGAACTAGTGAACCCTCATACTCCTCTATGTGTGGGCATCCACTATCGCGTCTTCCCCGGCTCCGTGTCGCCCCCTTCCTAGGCCTCACCGTCATCCACCGCCCTGGTGCTCTCGACACGACGTGGTCAACATGGTCAAGGAACGGCTTCCATCGGACGTGGACTGTACGTGGAGAGGCTGGCAGCTGGGTCCACGACCGCAGCAAGGAAGTGCCTCCTTATTACGCGGAAAATAATGATTCCTCCACCTGACAGCAGGTACCCACCGGACGGACAACCTTATTTCGCGAAAAAAATGTTTCCCCCCTGACTGTTGGGACCTACCAGCTAAATCTTTGCACACAAGGAAGTGCGTCCGAGCAAAAAAAATGATTCGCCCCCTGACTGCTGGGACCCACCAGCTACATCTTCGCACGCAAGGAAGTGCCTGACAGTCAGGACCCACCTGGTCGAAGCGTACGTAGCATTGTCATTCTGGTCGCGAACATGTATGTACATACTGTTGGAGATATGCCCTAGAGGGAATCATGTATGATGATATTTCCTATGTGTTTATGAATAAAGATAGTCCTTGGACGTTATCAATGATGTGTATCAGCAAGTACGTGACTTGTTTGTGGGACTATGCATTGTATGATGACTGTCCTAAAAGGTCCCTAGTCGAAAGGGCTGTGTGGACGTGCAGCCAAATAGACTAGCATATGACACGGTCGATGGCTTGGTCTCACTAGCCATGGAGCATTGGATGCTAACCGAATAATATGGACTTGGAAGGATCACGTTGTCGGATCCGAGCCAAGATAAGGTCCGAGTCGGACAGACCCAACTATGAGATGCAGCGATATGTCATCTGTGAGTCTCTAGTACAACATATGTTCTATGTCCTAAGACCTGAGCTGACGCATGTACTCGGGATGGTGATAGACTTGCTTTGGGCCGACCAAACGCTACTCCGTAACTAGGTAGTTATAAAGGTAGGTTTCGGGTTTGTCCAGAACAATGCTGTGAGACATGGTCGAGCAAGATGGGATTTGCCTCTCCGATCAGGAGAGATATACTCTGGGCCCCTCGTGTGATCCGACCAGGATAAGCATGGCCATGCGACAAGGATTATGAGATAATCCGGTTTGTGGTTGGCATCACTGGAATGAGAAAGAGGTCGGGCTAGCACAAGGATGACAGACTCTCCTTGAGCTCGACAACATATATCGCGTGGCAAAAGGAATGGAAGTGTGATGTACAGGTTCGCTAACCAGCTTCATAGTCTGCTTGGTGTTCGGCATGCCTTGCTAGAGGCCGCTACCAACCATGCAGTTCGGAGTTGATCCGAACTGCGACCAAGCCGACTTGAACCTAAGGGGTCGCGCGCTTAAGGGAAGGAACCTACGAGGTCGGATCCGAGAACACTGGTCGGATGTGATCCGAACTGTATTCAGATTGTGGCCGAGTAGACTTATGGGCTTTAGGGTCCGTGCGAGGCCCAAGTGTTGAGCCCGTGACGGACGCCTATATATATAGTGGAGGTGCGGCACACTCAGCTGTCGATCGCTTTGGCGCTGTCACTAGGGTTTGCATGTGTTGCGAATAGACACCTCCACTCGCCGCCGGTTGTGTGATCAGACCTAGCAGTCCACCGCATGACGTTCCTCCTGCACGCGCGGATACCGTTAGAGGCGGTGCACTTGCGCCGCTCTGGCGAACCTGTACGTGGGAACTGACCACCGGTTGCACGTGGGAGATCAAACATGGAGGAGACGATCCACGCGGACGCGCTGCCCCAACTCTTCTTCCGCTGCACGGCACTGCGCATCTAGTGGTAATGAACTATGATCCATCTCCCGTAGCATGTTCTTGGTTGTTCTACGCGTAGGAAATTTTAATTTGCAGTCGACACACCCTACCGTAGAACCCAACACATACTGGTCGATGTAGAGGCGTGCACGTGTTGTAGTAGATGCGCACAGGTAGCATGTACACGTACGTACATCAGCCAGTGTGCCAGAAATAAAATATGGCCACGTACGTACATACGGGCAGGGTATCGAGCGCCTACTCGCGCATACGTACGGCCAGGGCTCGTGCACATGGCTGGGTTGGAACAGAGAAACTGCGTCGTCGTTGTGTTCATGGGGAGGCAACGGAATGCGTCGTGTTCATCGGGAGGCAACGGAACGCGTGGGAGCCAACTGGCTTGGATGGAACAACTGATGGAAACAAGGCCTAGCGTACCGCAGAACGGAGGAAACAGCCTTGTGTTCGACCAGCCACGGTCGAAACGGGATCCTGTTCATCGGGAGGGGTCTGGTGTACCGCAAAACGGAGGAAACGGACCTCCTACGGTCGAAACGGGGGTCATGTTCATTGGGAGGGGTGTGGCATACCGCAAAACGGAGGAAACGGACTTGTGTTGGAGCGCTACAGTCGAAACGAGGGTCTTGATCATCGCGAGGGGTATGGCGTACCGCAAAATGGGACTCCATGGGATACTGTTCATCTCCACTGTCGACCTCCTCCAGCCTCCACGGGCTACTGTTCATCCACCGTCGACCTACTCCAGCCTCCACCTGCGACTGTTCGTCCACGGGCTCCTGTTCATCCAGCCTCCACTGCGCGCTACTCCACCGGCTACTGTTCAACCATCCCTCTCCACGGGCTCCTGTTCAACCACCCCTCCATGGCTACTGTTCATCCAGCCCTCCACCATCTACTGTTCATCCATCCCTCCACGGGGTGGTCCTGTTCAGCCAGCCCTCCACAGGGTCCTGTTCATCCAGCCCCAACCGGCTTGATCGATCGGGGTCCTGTTCATCTAGAGGCAACACCACGGGGTCCTGTTCATCCACCCCCACAGGGAACTATTCATCCAAACCCCCCAACAAACGCTCACTGTTCATCCAGAGGTAGCATTGATCGACTTCAGTTAGCAGCAGTAGCGAAGGGATCGCTCGATCTAGTTCAGTTAACAGCCATCGATCGATCGCTTGGGTTCAGTAATGCATAACCTGTAGTGCAATCGCTCGGGTTCAGTAGGCTAACGCCTCACTCAGGTTCAGTTAGATCCCAACGCCTCGCACCCAAGCGCGTGCGTGTACGAGAGAAACGCGCAAACCTCCGTGCATCGCTCGGCCCCGACCACCCACCGTAACCGGGAACACCCCGATATTTTCCTCGCCCTCACTTCTACCACAGTTTTTCCATCATGGACGGCCCAAAGAATGTCATGCAGTTGCGTCTCCGGCCCGCCCAGGACGAAAAGCCCATGTTCTGTCATGATTTTTTGTCATAGAAGTAGGAGCCCACCACATCTATGATGATACCGGGTTTTCTCACAATTATTGTCATAGAAGTGTCATAAGTATGACAATTTTTTTTGTTCGGCCCAAAATGTCACGGATGTGTCTTTTTTTGTAGTGCATGTTAAGGTTCAAACAATGTATTCTCTTGAAACTCAACAACCTATATTCTTAGTCACCAAGCAATTGCAATTCAACTTATTCAACAAAGTTTAAGTAAGAGCTCCACATACTCAACCATCATATAGTCTTCTATCATTGCTAACACTCGCCGCATACACATGAGCAAAACGTTTCAATCGGACACATAGAAAGATAGGGTCTTATAATTTTGCCTCCCAAGGTATTCACCTCAAGGGTTATGCCAACAATAATAACTCATGCTACCCATATCCAACTGGACATTTGTGCCTAGATCTTTCCTCACCACATGATGCTTGCCAAAAGAGAAAAATAAAAAGGAATAGAGAGAAAAACTTTGACTCTTTGCATAAAAGTAAATGCTGAAAAGTAAAAGATAGGGCCTTCATAGAGGGAAGCATAGGTTGCAATGCGCTTATTTGTTTGTATGCTCAACCCCTTAGTGCAAAAGAACATCACGTTATATTGCCCCTTATGATAGCAACCTTTATTATGCAGTCTGTCGCTTTTATTCTTTACCATCACAAGTTCGTACAACAGTAGTTCGGACGGAGGGAGTATGATGTGAGAGCTAGGGATATGATAGGACAACAGTGTAAAAAAACACTACTTGAATGTAAAACTGTATGCTAGCGGAATACATACAGAAAAACACTAAGGCAACATATGCGTGTATGATTGGGAAACTAAGATGGCATTCCAACAGACCACTAGAACAACACTTCAATGTAAAAAAAGAACTTCGTATGGTAGACAGATGAGGTACATACTGATGAATAACAATGCATAAGATATTCAGAAGCATGATGTCCAAACTAAGCAGATAGCATTGCGATAGAGTAGAATGAAAGTACTTGAATTTGAAAACATGTTATCATGAATGTAATAGGTACTGAAAAATAGGAAGGCATGACACTGTTACATGCATGATTAGCAGGCTAAGCACAAGCCATTGGAATAGAGTAGATGCACTCCAGGACATTATATGCATGCTGTACCCATATCATGGGCCAAGTTAGAGCAAGGACCTTGTGGGGTGAATAGGATTCATCATCTTTCTGCAAGTCTTCTGAAGAACTGCCTTTACATGTTCCATCATATTGGGTATCATTTACGTCAAGTTTGTTGGCCGTTACATTGCTCCGTGAGGTTCTTGTGGATAAATCAGTGTGTGCAATTATATCTAACATGCATGGAAGACAACTAGTAGTTATATTTCTGTAATGAGTTCCTGTAGGAGACGACATAAATAGTAGGACTGGGGTTAACTAGCAGCAACAAGTCTCAAAAACTAAAGGGAGAACACAGATGAAAGCTACATAATATGTATTGTTTGTACTCGAGATTAACTAGATGGCATGCAAAAGTATTAAAGAACAACATAGGTAATACTAGAAGTGGTATAATGCTATAATCATCAGCCTGTGGGATAGCATTGGCTGATGGATGATAACTATGGAACAATGTTACCTAATGTCAGTGTCCTGGTAACGGGGGTCCCCAGGCTTGCCTGCTTGCAGCCCGTGGCGTGGCTGAGCCAGCAGGCCGTACGGCCCATCTTCACCAGCAAAGCATCCAAGACCCTCACGAGGGTCCAAGCCTCACGAGGCGGACGACGCAAGACCTCCTCTGGAGTAGCCTAGCTAGGCAGGATCACGAGGAGTGGAGATATCAAGGTGGGGCAAACCTCGTGAGACCCTCGTGACGTGAGCCATGACGCACGACACCAGGGGGGCGCCAGCGTGCACAGCGTCCTTGTTTCCTCTTTGGTGCTAAGGAGGCCAGCACAGGCGAAGAATACCGAGGCCTCAGGCAAATGTTGTTATATTGGTGCAATCAGACCAAGACCAGGAGGACGGCAAGATGGAGGTCATCGTGGAGCCCAACACGGCGTCACCACCAGAGCCTTTGGCAGGCGAAGACCACTTTTGTCAGGATAGCATGTACTAGCTGTCCCCCTTCGAATTAGCCCGCCATTGTTGGCTCCCTTCCCGCTCGATATTTGGGAAAAGGACCAGGGCCTATATAAGTAGAGATAGCCACCATAGTAGAGGCATCTCAACTTAGCTTGATCCAACCAGATCGAGAGCCTACTCACAAGAACACCTCAACCTCATGAGGCTGTTCTTCCCTTGTACTGTTCATCATAAGCACTAGGGGCAATCCACCACCACCACACTGGAGTAGGGTATTACACCACAACGGTGCCCCGAACCAGTATAAATCTTGTGTCTTTCTGTGTTGCGAGTTCGTCGAGTTTGTCCGCGAGATCTTAGTGAGCTAGGCGTAGATTGGTGGGAAGGAAAGACTCCACGCGCACCTGAGTGTTTGAACCTTAAGGGTCTGCGGGAACCCCACATTCGACATTTGGCGCGCTAGGTAGGGGTGTGATGTAGCGTCCCTTCCATCTGTTCATCGCTCCGTCGCTCCGTCGTCTCCATGGCGAACGCTTGCCGTGCTCGAGCTGAGCACCGGGCTGCACTCACCACCCGCGTCGCTCAGACGGCTCCCGTTGGCGGGCCACATCGCCGTTCTCCGTCCCCCGCTGCCAAAGCTGCCACCTGCCCGGCGGGGAACGAGCAGCAGGTGTCCTTGCTGCATCCTTTGGTGCGGCAGGACGGCCGAACCGCCACTCCATCGCTGACCCCTGCCGGTTCTTCGTCTCACGCGCACCGCGCTCCTCGTAGCGAACGAGCTCCTGCGCTACCACCCCATCGACGACCTCTACGAGGAGTGGCTCGAACGCATCTCCGAGCTCGTCCGCACCGCAGGGGGCTCTCCGGCGCCATCCCACTCTCTGCCTCCCCCTCAACCAGCCGTGGGCGACGGGGCTCATGCCGCGCCTCCACCACCTCAGCCCCAAGAGAGAAGCTGCCAAGAAATTTCGCGGCCGCGAGAAGATGCACATGCGCTCCCCGCGCCACCTCGTCAAGACCGCGCACCACCCGTAGCGGTGCAGTGCGGACCTCGTCAAGACCAAGCTCCACCTCCAAGGTGGGCCCGACAACCACGGCTGGCTGCCGCGCCTTCACTCCTGAGCTGCGTAGCCTCGCTTGGCCGGGCAAGTTCAAGCCAGATCTGCCTCCTCGCTACGACGGTATCGCCGACCCCGCGGAGTTCCTGCAGCTCTATGAGCTGAGCATTGAAGCGGTCAGCGGCGACGAAAAGGTCATGGCAAACTGGTTTCCCATGGCTCTGAAGGATGGAGCTCGCTCCTGGCTCCTGAACCTGCAGCACGGCTTGATCTCCTCCTGGGACGAGATGTGCGACCGCTTCGACGCCAACTTCCAGGGCACTTGCGACTGTCCACCGGCCGAGGGTGACCTACGCCGCACCAGGCAGCAGCCAGGAGAGACCCTCCAAAAGTACATCGAGCGCTTCAACAACACCTGCCTCAAGATCCCCAAGGTCAAGGACAAGGCCATCATCTCCGTGTTCTCCGACGGCGTCCGTGACGTCAAGATGAAGGAAGAGCTTGCCATCCACGAGGAGCTCTGCACATCTCAGGAGCTGTTCAACCTGCCGAACAGGTGCGCAAGAGCTGAGGAGGGGTGCCTCTCTCTCCTTGAGCCGCCAGTCGTGGGCGCGGAGGAGAAGACGGCCAAGGCCAAGGACATAAAGCGCAAGGAGGTAGCTGTGCTCGTAGCGGAGCCTGACATAAAGCGGGCAAAGATCAGCCCGAGTCATCCAAGAACGGCCGACCATTCTGCGCCTTCCACAACCTAAACACCTACAACACCAGCGACTGTCAATAGCTCAGACCCATATGAGAAGGACGCTATGGTCGACGCCCCGAGTGCAACGACCGGGGCTACGGCCGCGGAGGAGGACATGGAGGCGGACGCTGGGACGACCGTGGCTCGCGCCAAGAGTGGCGCTACCGGCCTCATGAGGATCGCTAGCAGGACCAACCTCACGAGGGTGCCTGGAGGGATCCGCCTCGTGAAGATTGCCCCCAGGGCAACGTCGGTCTTCCCCTGCTGCCGCCACCAAGAAGGAACGACGACCACCGCCAGGACGAGGGGGATGGGGGCTTCCAGGAGCCGCGCGCGATCACCTGAATTTTTGGCGGTGCCCAGGCCCCAGCCTCCCAGCGCGTCTTCAAGCAGTTTGCTCGCAAGGTGAACGCGGCGCTTACCAAGCTCGAGGCCACGTGCCTGCTCAGGTGGTCCCAATGCGCCATCACTTTCAACTCGGCGGATCAACTCAAGTGCGCAGCCACCACTGGCACCCTTCCTATGCTGTGTTCCCTAGTCATCAGCAATGTGCAGGTCACCAAGACCCTCATCGACGGCGGTGCAGGGCTCAACGTCATGTCCGTCGACACCTTCGACAACCTCCAAGTGCCATATGAGCAGCTCCAGCCCACCAAGCCTTTCTCAGGAGTGACTGACGGCTCCACCACGCCGATAGGGCAGGTACGCTTGCCTGTCACCTTCGGGAGCACAAGAACTACCGCACCGAGCTCATCGACTTCGATGTCGCGCACATCCACCTGCCGTACAATGCCATCCTCGGGTATTCGGCCCTGGCCAAGTTCATGGCAGTCACTCATCACGGCTACAACGTTCTCAAGATGCTAGGAAGCGGAGGAATCATCACGATCCCGTGTGAAGAGAGAGACGCGGTGTGCTCCCTTGAGCGTGCCTTTCAAGCCGCTGCAATCGACGACCCCGACAGCAGAAATGAGGGCCCTCTGGAGACCATCCCCAAGAAGAAGCGGTTGCGCCGCGCATGACCTCAGGAGGACGGCGTCGCGGCAGAAGCCACATCAGGACCAGCGCCCGCTCCAGGGGCGCCTCCCACCGTCGCATAGGAAGGCGTGCCCGGCGCCCTCCTCTGGAAGGGCTCGGGGGCTCTCTTCTGGAGGGCCACAGACCTTGCCAACCTCACGAGGGAGGCGCTTGGGCACCACTTGGAAGCGTGCTTCGCGGTACATGACCCTCAGGAGAGCACAGGGCAAGGAGTGCCCACCACCCAGGAGTTCATCACCAAGACCATCCAGGAACTGCAAGAAGCAAGAGCCATACGCGGCGATGTCAGCCCACAAGGCGCAGCTCCACATCCTAGCGAGGAGTCGGGCTGCGTGTCTGCATCGACGTCCTAGGGCTCAACAGGGCCGCATCTCACAAGTGTTTCTAGCCTTCGCGTGCGGGCCGCTACGAGGGCCCGCCGCACAGCTACGTTCGTATGCCCTTTGGCTTGTCGAGCGTGGCGTCGGCCTATCAGCGCATCATGCGATGTGTCCTAGCGGCTCAGGAAGCCAGGCACCATGCCATTCTGGAGGAGATGGAGACGGTCTTCAGGGAACCTCCCGAGCCCCCAGAGCCTCCCGAGACTCAGGGTCCTGGCGGCTCATGAGGAGTCATTTCTCCAATGCACGCCTTCAGCTGCACCAACTCTACTTCGTCTAAAGAATCAGGTGACATCTTCCAAGCTCGTTCAGCTGGGAGCGCCCCTCGGGCTGCATTATTCCCAGGCCGCGTGGGTCCGTCCCTACGACATGTACCTCTTTTGCTTATGTCTTCAGCTTACCTTGTTGGGGGCGCCCCTCGGGTTGCATCATCCCCAAGCCGCTCGGGCCAGACCCGGTGGCATGTATCTTCCTGCATTTATCCAAGCTGATTTGCCTTCCCAGCTTAACCTGCCAACTGCTATCACCTGCTCGATTGCTGCCCACCATGGGTTTGTTCATCCTATGCAATCCGCTTGCATGTTAAAAGGGGGACTTGTCGGATGTGGGGTTCCGGCTAACCCTTAAGGTTCGAACACTGGGGTGCGCGCGAAGTCTTTCCCTCTTACCGATCTATGATCTAGCTCGCTAAGATCTTGCGGACGAACTCGACGAACTCACCACAAAGAAAGACACGGGGTTTATACTGGTTCGGGCCACCGTTGTGGTGTAATACCCTACTCCAGTGTGGTGGTGGTGGATTGCCTCTTGGGCTGATGATGAACAGTACAAGGGAAGAACAACCTCCTGAGGTTGAGGTGTTCTTGTGCTTTCGGACTTGTGTGTATCTCTGGGTCTGGTGAGGTCTCTCTCAGCCAAGATCCCCTCCATTGTGGTGGCTAGTCCTATTTATAGAGGCCCTGGTCCTCTTCCCAAATATTGAGCGGGAAGGGAGCCAACAATGGCGGGCTAATTCAAAGGGGGACAGCTAGTACAAGCTATCCTGACAAAAGGTAGTCTGCGCCTGTGAAAGGATCTGAGGTGACGCCGTCTTGGGCTCCACGATGACCTCCGTCTTGCAGTCCATGGTCTTGGTCTTGTTGCACCGAAATGGCAACCTTTGCCTGATCCCTCGGTACTCCGCAGCTGCGCTTGCCTCCTTCGCACCAAAGAGGAAACAAGGATGCTACGCACGCTGGCGCCCGCGTGGTGTCGATTGTCATGGCTCACGTCACAAGAGTCTCGTGAGGTTCGGCCCGCCTTGATATCTCCGCTCCTCGTGAGCCTACCTAGCTAGGTCACTCTAGAGGAGGTCTTGCATCGTCCACCTCGCGAGGCTTGCACCCTCGCGAGGATCTTGGGTGCCTTGTTGACGAAGATGGGTCGTGCGGCCTGCTGGCTCAGCCACGCGATGGGCCGCATGTAGGCAAGTCTGGGGACCCCCGTTCCCAGAACGCCGACAGTAGCCCTCGGGCCCAAGGTGCGCTCGGGCCTGGCTTCGCGGCGAAGCCAAGGGTCAAGTTCGGAGCACCGCGGGCCTCAAAAGCCTGCGACCTCGGTTGATACGTAGTGATTGATTGGACGTGGGCGTCTCCGCTTCCCCATGCTGCCTCGGCAACTGCATGACTTGACAAGTCCCTGCGACATGCAAGGGAAACCATCATTACCTGCGATCATGGGAAACGCCGGTTGGCCCCCTCTTGCTATAAATGGGGAGGGGGGCGGATCCCCCGTTGCCCATCTCTTCCTCGCTTGCTCGCTTCTTCTTCGCTTCATTGCTTGCAGTGCCTCCGATGGCGCCACGAAGGAAGTTCTCTGCCGCCGAGAAGGGGAAGGCCCCTCGCGAGGGCCCCGGTTCCCCGACACCCAAGCGCGGTCGCGACTGCCCGCGCAAGCACGCTACGACCCCCGCCGTGGCCCACCGTCGAGGCGGCGCCGCGGCACGCGGATGGGACCGTCCCAACCATGGTGGTCCAGCTGACGAGGGGAGGCGCGTGATGGTGGCACGGCCTCCCTGCCCACGCTTCCATTCAGCGGAGGTGTCGCCGGAGTTCATTGTCTGGTCGGAGAACCCGGCCGGCAACTGGCTCTAGCTTCCGCGCTTCCTTGTCGATGAACTGCCAACCCCTGTCCAAGCAGGCACTGGTTGCAGGTGGATGGTTGCTGCAGCAAGGCCTCTTGGGTCGCGGTCGAGACTTCCACCGCGGGCAGCATAGCCCTGGCCCGCGGTTGGCAGACATTCGCCCGCGCGCGCGGCCTGGGCAGGCGGTGCACGCTCCACTTCAGGTATGACGGTGGGTCGACCCTCTACGTGAGAGTGTTCCGAGAAGATGGTCGCCGCATCGGGTTCTGCCCCGAGACGAACGACGGTGAGGAGGTGCTCGGCCTTGGCGATGGTCGCGACGAGGATGAGGGCGACCTTACCCTCGGCAGCGACCGCATCTCTTCCAGCTACGGTGGCTCTTCCTCCGGTGACAGCTCTAGCAGCGGTGGCTACGACCAGCCGCCGTGCCACCGCGCCCGGTTCGAAGGTGGCAGCGGGTCATCTTGTCGCCGCGCCTCCGTGAAGCGCGAGGAGGGGTCTGGCTAGGCTCGGGGTGTTGCCAAGGGCCTGCCTCTGCGGATTGCTGAAGCGCCGCTTTGTTTAGCTTTTTCCTTTTTTCCTGCATCAGAAACTGAAACCAGTATGGGCCCAGAGGGGTGTGTATCGAACTGTGGTTCTTGGTTAATGCAACGTGCGTGTTATTCCCATGCCATGTTGTTATTTTGTGCAAATATAACTTAACCTAGTGCGTTTGGGACGCCCTTTACTTCACGAGATGCCTGCATTTGCTCAGAAACTGCAAAAAAATTGTTAGCGGGTGTGCTAGAGAATTTGCCGTTCACCCAAACCTTGACTTGGCGCTTTGTATCGCGGTACCCGAGGGGCAAGGATTAGGAGAGATGTGACAGCTTTCAGGCTTGAACGAGGGAGACTCGTGAGAAGGCAGAGAGAAGAAAAATGCTCTCCAGGGCACTTGCCTAGCCCCCTTGCGAGGTATGCGAGAGAGAGATCATGAGCAAACCAGAGCCGAAAATGCGGTAAAAGGCGAAGGAACCAAATCAGCAAGGAACGCCAAAGGCAAACTTGATTAAGGAGAAGCTAGCCAACTACAGAAAGCAAATGAAAAGCCGCGTCCGGCACCTAATCTTGTCTTCAAGTCTTCTCACCAGTGCGGAGCTAGGTGCTGTCCACTAGGCGTGGGAGGGAGCCCCAGGGCCTGAGGCCGGTGCTCCTAATACTCTGGGGCGTGTACAGCCCCAACACATTATTACGTGAGAGTGTCACGGGCGGCGATTCTTCACAGGCACCGGGCCTTCTTCACAGGCTCTAGGCCTTGCTTCACAGGCTCTAGGCCTTGCTTCACAAGCTCTGGGCCTTGCTTCATAGGCTCTGGGCCTTGCTTCACAGGCTCTGGGCCTTGCTTCATAGGCTCTGGGCCTTGCTTCATGGGTATAACTTCCGGAGGTGCTGGATGTTCCAGGCATTTTGGATAGGTGTCCCTTCTTGCGTCTCCAGGCGCACGGTGCCAGGCTTGGAGATGTGGACAACCCTGAATGGGCCCTCCCACATGGGTGAGAGCTTGTGCAACCCTTGCCTGGAGAGGACCCGCCTCAGGACCAGGTCACCCGTCATGAGTGTCCTGGAGCGAATGTTGCGGTAGTGGTAACGCCGCAGCGCTTGCTGGTATCTTGCCACCCTTAATGCAGCTTCGCGTCGACGTTCCTCCCCCAGCACGAGATCCATCCCCCGCATGGTGTCCTGATGTGTTTTCTCGAACGCCAGAACCCGCACGGAGCGATGCTTGACCTCGTGAGGGAGGACTGCTTCAACTCTGTAGATGAGGAAGAACGGAGTCTCGCCCGTTGGCTTGGTAGCGGTGGTGCGGATGGACCATAGCACGGACTGGAGCTCATCGTGCCAGCCCCTGCCGCAGGTCTCCAGCTTCTTCTTGAAGGTCCTGGTCTTGAGGCCCCTCAGGACCTCAGCGTTGGCGCGCTCAGCCTGACCATTGCTCCTAGGGTAGGCCACCGAAGCGTAGCAGATATGCGTTCCAAGGTTAGCATAGTAGGTTTTAAAGAGGTTACTAGTGAACTGCGAGTCGTTATCTATGATGATGCGGTTGGGGACCCCGAAGCGGCTCATGAGGCCCTTGATGAACCTGACAACAGAGCCGGCTGGAATGGTTCAGACGGCTTCCACTTCCGCCCACTTGGTGAACTTGTCGATGGCGACGTAGAGATATCGGTAGCCCCCTGGCGCTCGTGGGAATGGGCCTAGGATGTCTATCCCCCAGACCGTGAATGGCCACTTGAGTGGGATGGTTTGGAGGCCCTGAGCAGGCTGATGGATTTGCTTGGCGTGGAATTGGCAAGCTTCGCAGGACTTCACCAGCTCGGCTGCATCGTTGAGTGTTGTGGACCAATAGAATCCGCTACGGAAGGCCTTGCCGATGAGGGTCCGCGCTGATGAGTGATGTCCACAGTCCCCGCTGTGTATGTCAATCAGCAGGTCCCTCCCTTGATCGCTGGAGATGCAGCGCAGCGTGACATCGTTCGACCGTTTCCTGTACAACTCAGCATCTTGAATGCAGTATGTCGTGGCCTGGCGGGCCACGCGCTCCGCGTCTTCTTCCTTCTCCGGCAGTGTCCCGTGCATCAGGTACTCCTTGAACTCCTTGGTCCAGCACCCCTCCTGGGGCTCAAGCACCAAGAGTAGCCGAGCTCTTGAGGTTGTGCCGCAAGCTGGGACTCCCGTGGCCGGGGGCTGCGGGAGCTCCTCCCGAGGCTGAGTCATGCTTGAAGGAGGTGGCGTAGCTAATGGCTTGAAGAGCCGCCCTTCGAAGACGTCGGGCTCTTGCGGTTGCCGCTTGGATGCTCTCTTGGCGATGTCATCGGCTTCCTTGTTGGTGCCCCGGGGCACGTGCTGCAGCTCCAAGCCTGAGAACTGCTTTTCCATCTTGCGCACCTCTGCAAGGTAGGCCTCCATGTGCTCGTCCTTTGGCTCGTACACTTTGTTGGAGAAGTTGACGAGGAGCTGCGAGTCGCCCTTGATGGTAAGGCGCCTCACCTCCAGAGCCGTTGCAGCCTTCAGGTCGGCTATGAGGCCTTTGTATTCTGCGATATTGTTGGAGACCTTCTCGCCGTGCTGGAAGCAGAGTTGCCCAGCGTAGTAAAGCTTGTCCTGAGTGGGCGAGATGAGCACTGCTCCAGCCCCCGTGCCCTCGTGCGCAAAGGCGCCATCAAAATACATGACCCAGCCGTCTGGTGCCTCACTTCCTGGGGAGGTGGACCGGTCTTCTCCTTCCTCAAGAGCCGGGGCATCTGTCCATTCCGCCACAAAATCGGCGAGCGCAGCTCCCTTGATGACCCTGGTGGTGCTGAACTCCAACTGGAATGCTTGCAGCTCGTTGTTCCATTCAGCGACCCTTCTGTTTGAGTTTGGGCTCCTCAGTACCCTCTCCGATGGGTAAGATGAGATGACCTTGATGGGGTGCCCCTGGAAGTAGTGCCGCAGCTTGCGCGAGGCCACCAAGAGTGTGAGCAGGAGCTTTTGCGGCATGGGGTAGCGTGCCCTTGCGTCCCGCAGTACGATGCTGATGAAGTACACCGGGTTCTCAACGAGGGCTGGCATGTTGTTGAGGCTCGGGTCTTGCGGAGATTGTGGCACATCCTGAGGTGGAGGGTTTCCTGAGGCTTGGCCATCCTCACGAGTTCCCACGGTGTTGCCCTGCCGAGCTTGATCTTCCGCCGCTGATGGCTTTGATGTGCCTTCTAGACCCTGCGCTCCATCAGCTATGGCATGGCGCGACACACTCTTGTCTCTGCGCTCCTCCCAAACCGCCACCAGCGCCACGCTGGCGGAGTACGGGGTGGCGGCGAGGTAGAGTACCAGAGGCTCGAGAGGCCGTGGTGCCACTATCACCGGGGGGCTGGTGAGGTATTTCTTGAGCTCTTGGAAGGCCCGGTCAGCCTCCGGGGTCCACTCGAAGGGGCCTTTCTTCTTCATGAGATTAAAGAAGGGTAAGGCGCACTCGCCTAGCTTAGAGATGAAAGGCCCTAACGCGGTCACCCGTCCTGCCAGCTTTTGCATCTCCTTGATGGTCTGTGGTGGGCTCATGTCTTCGACGGCCTTGATCTTCTCCAGGTTCGCCTCGATCCCTCTGTGGGATACGAGAAACCCTAGCAGCTTGCCAGAGGGGACGCCAAACAGGCACTTCTCTGGGTTAAGCCTCAAGTTCACCTGGCGCAAAGTCTCAAAGGTCTCCTCCAAGTCATGAATCAACGTCCGCGCCTCGCGAGATTTGACCACTATGTCATCAACGTAGGCCTCTGTGTTCCTGCCGATATGTCGCCCCAAGGCGATGTGCATCAGCCGCTGAAAGGTTGCGCCCGCATTGCGAAGGCCGAAAGGCATGCAGGTGTAGCAGTACATCTCACATGGTGTCAAGAAGGCCGTCTTATCCACATCCTCCACCGCCATCTTGATCTGATGGTATCTAGAGAGCGCATCCAGGAAACACAACAAATCGCACTCGGCGGTGGAGTCGATGATTTGATCGATGCGTGGAAGGGGGAACGGATCTTGGGGGCAGGCTTTGTTGAGGTTGGTGAAGATGACGCACATCCGTTCCTTCCCACCTTTCTTCGGTACTACGACGGGGTTCGCCAGCAATTCAGGGTATCGAACTTCTTGGATGGTACCTGCCGCCTCCAGCTTGCGTGTCTCTTGGACGATGAAGGCCTTCTTCTCAGTGGACTGCCGTCTTGCTCGCGCCTTCACGGGGCGTACGTTGGGGCACACCCTTAGATGATGCTGGATTACCTGCCTCGGGACCCCTACCAGCTGATTGGGCTCCCACACGAATATCTCCTTGTTCGCGCGCAAAAACCTCACCAAAGCTTCTTCTTGTCCCGGGTCAAGGCCGGTTCCTATGGTGAAGGTGGCTCCTGAAGACCCGTCCTTGTTGACCAGCACCTGTTTGGTCTCTGCCTTGTCTTGGGTGAGCAGCTTCCTCTTCTTGGTGGGCGCGATCTCCTTGGCCTCAGGCGCACCGGCGCCGGATGGCTGTGCCGCTGTCGCGGTCTTGAAGGCGATCCTGAGTGCCGTCACGGCCTCCTTAGTGTCCCCCTTGATGCTGAGGACACCCTTGCTCCCTGGCATCTTCATGAGGTTGTAGGCCAGGTGAGTCGCCGCCATGAACTGAGCGAGAGCCGGGTACCCGAGGATGGCATTGTACGGGAGACCGATGCGGGTGATGTCAAAGTCCACCAGCTCAGTGTGATAGTTGTCTCGCGTGCCAAAGGTGACAGGGAGGCGGATCTGCCCTAGAGAGTGGGCAGATCCACCACCCACGCCCAGGAAGGGCTTGCTGAGGCCGAGCCGCTCGAGCGGCACATGAAGGAGGCTGAAGGCTTCTACGGAGAGCATGTTGAGGCCGACGCCGCCGTCGACGAGGGTCTTGGTAACGGCCATGTTGCATATGGTGGGCGTGCAGAACATCGGGAGCACCCCGGAGGCGGCAGTGGAGTCAGGGTGGTCTTCCGAGCCGAAGGTAAGGTCGGCCTCCGGTGCGGCCCAACCTGGTGGAGCCCTCGGGCGCCTGGTGGCTGCCCCAATCTAACGAAATAAAGGTTTGATGTGGCGATCTGAAGGTGGTTCTTGAGAGCCACCCAGCAGTGCTGCGACTGCATGGTGCACCGGCACTGCGTAGCGCACGGCGAAGAGGTCGCGGAGTTCCCCCCAGGATGCCATCGTGGATCCCGGGAGGTCGAGCAGCCAGGTGCGCGGCTCGCCCGCGAGGGCCATGGGGAACAACTTGGCCATGATCTTGTCGTTGCCCCTGGCTTTGAGGACGGCCTCCTTGCACGCCAGCAGGAACGACGCCGGGTCTGCCGCGCCGTCGTAACGCGGCAGCATCTCCGGCTTGAACTTGGTTGGCCACTGCACTCGCCGCAGGGTGGGTGCGAGGGCTCGGTACCCAGACTCCCTGTTGCTGGTGTCGGCCACAGAGGTGGGTGGCGGGGCACCTGCCATGGGAGCGAAGTGCGGTGGCGCGGGGTGCAAGTCGGTGGAGAGGAGCTCCGGCGCACCCCTACCTAGCGCGCCAAATGTCGGATGTGGGGTTCCGGCTAACCCTTATGGTTCGAACACTGGGGTGCGCGCGGAGTCTTTCCCTCCTACCGATCTACGCTCTAGCTCGCTAAGATCTTGCGGACGAACTCGATGAACTCACAAAACAGAAAGACACGGGGTTTATACTGGTTCAGGCCACTGTTCTGGTGTAATACCCTACTCCAGTGTGGTGGTGGTGGATTGCCTCTTGGGCTGATGATGAACAGTACACGGGAAGAACAGCCTCCTGAGGTTGAGGTGTTCTTGTGCTTTCAGACTTGTGTGTATCTCTGGGTCTGATGAGGTCTCTCTCAGCCAAGATCCCCTCTACTGTGGTGGCTAGTCCGATTTATAGAGGCCCTGGTCCTCTTCCCAAATATTGAGCGGGAAGGGAGCCAACAATGGCGGGCTAATTCGAAGGGGGACAGCTAGTACAAGCTATCTTGACAAAAGGTAGTCTGCGCCTGTGAAAGGCTCTGGGGTGACGCCGTCTTGGGCTCCATGATGACCTCCGTCTTGCAGTCCATGGTCTTGGTCTTGTTGCACCGAAATGGCAACCTTTGCCTGATGCCTCGGTACTCCACGGATGCGGTTGCCTCCTTTGCACCAAAGAGGAAGCAAGGACGCTGCGCGCGCTGGCGCCCGCCTGGTGTCGATCGTCATGGCTCACGTCATGAGAGTCTCGTGAGGTTCGCCCCGCCTTGATATCTCCGCTCCTCGTGAGCCTGCTTAGCTAGGTCACACTAGAGGAGGTCTTGCGTCGTCCGCCTCACGAGGCTTGGACCCTCGCGAGGATCTTGGGTGCCTTGTTGACGAAGATGGGCCATACAGCCTACTAGCTCAGCCACACCATGGGCCGCAGACAGGCAAGTCTGGGGACCCATGTTCCCAGAACACAGACAGGGCTCCTGAGCATCGCGACTCAGGAGCTCTTATTGGCTCTCCAGCCCTCACCCCCTGGCCATGACCACGACATCGCGACCTAGCATACCAGTGGCGGCTGAGCTCGCTTGAGGGCCGGGACCTGAGGACGTAGAGTGCTTGCATCTAACCGCCTTGCAGGAACATACAGTCTCCAAGACTCAAGACCAGACGCAACCCCGCCTTCAGGTAGGGCCTCGTGAGTCCCGCGCTGGCTCATGAGTGCCCAGATACACCTCGTAGCCCTGCCGTGCAAGCCACGTGTAAGGGCGGGACTGTACACGCCCCGGGGGCTCCTCCCGGAGGGCTCCCCCATCCCACGCCCAAGTGGAAGCACCATGCTCTGTGATGGATGACGACAGTGCTGAGGAGCGGCTATGCCCATGCACAAGCGGAAGCACTATGCTCCGCGCTGGTGATAAAGAACTAAGGGCGGCCCCACGGTCGTACCAACCTTAGGGAGCCCAGAGCTCAGCGCCCAGCCTCGCCACAACGCCTTCCCTTGAAAGAGCCACACGAGGGGGCTGGGCACGGGGGCTGCTCTCGGGTCACGCCCAAGCGCACGCCACCCAACCAGGCCCCCGGACCTGGGCGTCGTGCGCCCCTCCCGAGGTCTCGGCGAGGGCAGGTATGGAAGTTCTTTGCACGTCAAGAGGGACTCTTGAGCATCGCGACTCAAGAGCCTAACTGGTCACGTAGCCCCTCACTCCTTGGTCCGTCCTATCTCCGATCGGCCCAATGGCGGTTGAGGTATGTGCGGGGCCGTACTCTGCCGACGTAGAACATTAATCTATCCTCACGAACTCTCCCTATATGTTGTTTGCGCGTCAAGGGGGACTCTTGAGCATCGCGACTCAAGAGCCTAATTGGTCACGTAGCCCCTCACTCCTTGGTCCGTCCTAGTCTCCGGTCAGCCCAATGGCGGTTGAGGTATGCGCAGGGCCGGGCTCTGCCAACGCAGAATGCAAAGCAAATAGGAAGGAAATCACCAAATCTCAAAGAAAATATTACAAGCATATTATTCTCACAACACCAAATGAAAAGTCTAAACGCCTCCACGAGGCCTGATACATGTTGCAGGAATGAAACAGGAAGAGTAGCCGCAGGTCACCCTTGGATATCGCCAAGGCCTGCGGAAGGTGCTCACCCTTGGATATCACCAGGATCCGCGGCATCGCCAGATAGAGGATCGGAGACAAAGCCGCGGAACATCCCCAGCTGTCACAGCCCTAGAAATCTTTTTGTAATTAGTGGCATTGCATCCATGCATCATTTTCATTTTCAATTAATCTTGAAATGGGGATTCTTAAACCCTAGCACCAAATGAATTCAACTAGGGTTAAAATAAAATCTTTTTCATTGAACTCAAAATGCCCTCTAAAAATGTTCAACATTTCTGGTTTGAGGTGGAAGCATCTACCAAAAAATGGTTTACATTTTTGCAGGACATCTTTGGGGTTTGAATTAATTCAAACATATTTGATTTGGAGCTATTTAAATGCTATATATTTTTTAAGTGCTCCCAAAATACTGGAAGTTGTTATGGGTCATTAGAATAACTCAGACAGCACCCCTAATTATTTCCAGGATTTTGTTAAATGGTTTAGTATTTTACTAAACCAAAACAGAATAAAAGAAATAGAAAAGCAGAATCAGCAGAGAGAGAGAGAACAGCACATGGGCCTCTTACCTGGCACCCACCAAAGCCCACCTGGCTGGCCCAGCTGGCTAGCCCAGCCCACTGGCCTCCCCCCTGTCGTCTTCCTCGCGACAGAAGGACGCCGGGCGTGTGCCCCGTGCGCGCGGCCACGCGCTCCGGCCACCTCCTGCTTGCCGCTCCCCCTCGACGCCTGGACACCTCTGGGAGACGCCACGACACCCCCCCAGACCTCTCTCACTCTCCCCTGCTCCCCCCTCCTCTGGTCCCTCTCCACCTCGCACCCGAGCGTAGGGCAGCGCACCGCCGAGCACCACCGTAGCCACCGGGCATGCCTCGCCTTGCCGTCTGGTCCCCTAGCTCCGCCTCGATGCCATGGAGCCGCACGACAAAGCACACGACCGCAGGAGGCCTGCAACACCGTCACCACCGTCATCTTCAACCCCCGACCTCCGAGATCGCCGGCAACGCCCCGACGTCGTCCGACCTCCCCCGAGCCCACTAAGACGTGTTCTGTAACCGCCGTGACCCCTCTACCGAACCCCCCTCTTGTCTGCTTCGTTTGCTCGCCGTAGACGCCACCCCCTTGCTCACCGTAGCATGCCGCCGTGCGAGCTCGATGCCGGCATCACTCCGGTGACCATTTGGTCAGGCGCGAGTGCTTAACGCACTCACCGCATCTCGTAGCGCCTCGCTAGTGCGTCCGTTTCCCCGCTAGCTCGCTGCAGCAGCAAAACCACCAACGGCCGAGCTCCGGCCGCCACCCGGCTCGACGCCGTCGTCGTTCCCGGCCACCCCAGCACCAATCAACGCCACCGTTGGATGCGCCACACCGCCAGCTACCCGTAGCACCCACCCGCGCATCGAACCATGGCCAGAGCAGCGTTTCCGACGCTCTTCGCCGTCTCGGCCTCGCCGGCGACTCAACACCGGCAGGATTAACCCTGCTGACCAGAGGTTTGACCCCCGCTGACTGAGTTGACCCGGGTGGGCCCAGCTCGACCCCCCTGGTCTATGACAGATGGGTCCCGCCTGCTAATTAAGTTAGGATTAGGACTAACTAAAAATTAGTTAGACTATGACACTGACACGTGGGACCCACTGGTCAGGTTTGACCTAGACCGTCCCAGTTGACTGCTGACGTCACGCTGACGCACTACTGATGCAATAAAGCATTTACTGGATTTATTCTTTTACATGAAATTCCAGAAAATAGCCAAAACTTCTAAAAATCATAGAAATTAAACCGTAACTCCAAATGAAATAAATTATGTATGAAAAATTATCAGAAAAATTCAAGGAATCCATCTGTACCATTTTCATGCATGTTTGAGCAAGTTAATCTCACTGTTTAGGATGAAACATGATTAGGGCAAATTTCATAATAGGTTTGGAGTTGGAATTTGATATAGTTTTGAATTCCACTTCAATTAATAATGACTTTTTGTTGCATTATCCAAAACACATTCATATTTCCATGTCATAGCATGCATCATATTGTTGCATATCGCCATGTGTTGATTGTGTTCCTTCTCAGTTGCCGATGTTTGTCCCTCCTCAGTAGACGTTGATCCATCGATGAATTCGATGACACCGATGAAGAGCTTTACTATCTTCAGAAGTGCCAGGCAAGCACAAACCCCTTGTTCATTCCGATACAAGCCCACTCTCTCTCTCCTGCTCTCTTTTACTGCATTAGGACAACGATGATTCAACTGTTACATGCCGCGGTAGTTGAACCCTTTTCCTCTGCATGACCTGTCATTGCCACAGTAAATAGATGAAACCCACTAGCATGAGTAGGAGTTGTTTGAGCCCTGATGTGCCTACTCATTCATGTTTGTTTGTCATGCCTGCTACTGCTTAGAGTTGAGTCAGGTCTGATTCATCGGGGATGAATCGGAGGTGTGTAAACATGTCCTACTATTGAGAGCTAAGTGTGTGAACACGATTTGGTAAAGGTGGCGGTGAGAGGCCATGTAGGAGTACATGGTGGGTTGTCTCATTGAAACCGTTCTTCGGAACTGAGTTTTGTGTTTGTGATCCATGAAACAGTTACTACCATGCATTGGGCCCGAAACCAATGGACCCTTTCGGCTTCTTGATCACCCTTGTCCTCTGTCCAGGAGTTGCAACTAGTTTCTGGTGTTTATAGGATATGTGTTGGCGGCCGTGCGTAGCGCTGACCCTAGGGGTGGGCTATGATGCGGTAGATACACCGTGGCCGGGCATGCCGGGCACCCGTTTGGTGTCTCGGAACCCTGTACACATCGTCCGGGGCCGTATGTGGAAACCTCA
Source organism: Triticum dicoccoides (assembly GCF_002162155.2). Lineage (NCBI taxonomy): Eukaryota > Viridiplantae > Streptophyta > Magnoliopsida > Poales > Poaceae > Triticum > Triticum dicoccoides. The sequence continues at coordinate 184,349,333 of NC_041390.1, forward strand.
GCCGGACTCCCTTCGGATCAAACCTGGATAGGCGATAAACCTGGACTAGAGACTTCAGTGTTTAGGTAGGCCGTGGACGACACCCTCGTTGGGCTTCCGCTTGAAGGTTGCCGAGTACATGTCGTGTAAACGGCGGTAAGTGGTGAGAGCGTGTGTGAAGAAGTACACCCCCACAGGGTTATAAATGATCTATTCGAATAGCCGTGTCTGCGGTAAAGGACTTCTGGGTTGCCTATAACAGTTCATAGACAAGTGAAAGTGGATACTCTAAAACTCGCAAGATAAGTGTGAGTGCTATGGATGGCCTTCTCGTAGGGAGACAGGAGCGGATCCATAGTGGTGTATTGAATGGTGAATATGTGGACTCATGTGCGCCACCTCAAAAGAGTTGCTTGCAGTCGTAGTTCAGGTTATCCACTGAGTCAAAGCTGTCTTGCTGCAGTTAAACTCCACCACCCCCTTTGTTGATACCGATGCATATGTAGTTAGTTCTGATGTAAGTCTTGCTGAGTAAAATTGTACTCACATTTGCTTAATTTATGTTTTGCAGAGAGGTTTCAGTCTCGCTAGTTATTCCGCGTGGACTTCGACATTTAGCTTGATACCTTAGCTACGATCTTGTGCCCTCGGCAGGATCTGGTAGATAGTCAGGCTTCTTAGCCTTCTTCCATTTGTAGATGTCTGTACTCAGACATGTTAAGCTTCCGCATGTGCTTTGACTTGTATGCTCTGAGTGTTGGGTCATGAGACCCATGTTTGTAATATCTCGCTCCTCGGAGCCTAATGAATAATACTCTGAGTCGTAGAGTCTTGTTGTGATGCCATGTTGTACTGCACATATTGAGCATATTGTGTGTATGATTGAATGCTTGGTATGTGTGGGATCCGACAACCTAGTTGTTTATCCTTGGTAGCCTCTCTTATGGGGAAATGTAGTCTTGTGCTTCCATGAGCCATAGTAGTCCGCTACAGCCCGGTTCACCGGAGTCCTGCTAGCCCAGCACTACTACTCAGGACACTTGACTGGCCGGCATGTGATTCACTTCGTTCCTGTGTCTGTCCCTTCGGGAAATGTCATGCGGTGACATCCGGAGTCCTGCCTAGCCTGCTACAGCCCGGGTTACCGGAGTCCTGTTAGCCCAGTGCTACAGCCCGGATTCACATGCTGCTGACCGATATGCTCGATGTTGATTCATGTATGCCTGTTCCCGTAAGTTAGTGCCACTTTGGGTTCATGACTAGTCATGTCGGCCCGGGTTCTCTGTCATATGGATTCTAGTGACACTATCATATACATGAGCCAAAAGGCGCAAACGGTCTCGGCCATGGTAAGGCGACACCCGTGGGAATACCGTGCGTGAGGCTGCAATAATATGAGGTGTTACAGGCTATATCAGTGTGACTTGGAATCGGGGTCCTGACAGTGTTTGGTATCAGAGCCTGACTGCCTATAGGATTACCAAGCCAAACTGGTCGAAGTCGAGTCTAGAAATGCTTTAGTTACGTAAGGGAATTGATTGTGGAAGGGAACGTAAGGCTCTTTTTACTCCTTTACCCTATGCCCTTCTGATCTGGGTCAACCTCTTCTTTTCTACGGGGATTAAGAACTAGGCCTTCTCATCTATCTATCAGGATGATGTGTTACTAATCCATAGACTTATAGAATTGACAGTTTCAAGCCTCAGTTCCGTTCCTACTACTTCCATATGTTGACAGTTGATCTCAGAACCTTGATATTGTTGTTGAGTGGCTATGCCACCATTTTTGCAGGTTGTCTCAAATCTTTTGAGAAATTACAGCTGTTATGCTGTCCGAGTCATCCCAGGTTTCTAAATAGTTTGATGCATTTGCAAATCCCTTCTTCCCGTTCCTGACGTTCCTTTAGGCCAGTTCAACCACACTAACCGTTCTGTTGAGGTACTCCATTGCCTTGACATATATGTTGGAGCTATTACTATGACCATAGGTGTCTTAGAGGATCACCTAGTAATCTAGCCATGTTTTTTGTTCCGGTGTGATGATTCTGGCCATTCTTCTCGAAGCACCCGTGATGTTATTAGTTAGTAGGTATTCTACTCCTAGGTTCTTGAACCCGAGATTCACCCTACTTACTTCATGCTGATAGTGTTTGTTAGTTCCTTTAGAATATTAGTAACCTTTGCGATAGTCCTCGAGGTCCATGGTATTTCCTTCTTCCAAATACCATGAACCATTAAGTCAGAAGTTCTTTGAACCAAAAGATCACCATTAGAGTACTCCTGAGGAGTTCTCCATTCATAATTGTGACTCTACCAGTCCTACCTCTCAGCATGGGTTATCCGGAAGAAATATGTTGAACTTGTTCGACATACTAACCTATGCATCCACAACTCAGAAAGATATATGTTCCTTGAGTTGTCCCTCTGTAGTTGTATTCCGGTCCTTGTCTATCAGTTGATAGCCAAGTTTATGTCGTGCATTCGTGTTATCGATGCCTAGTATTCTTGTGGTTCGTCAAGCCGTTCTATTTTAGAATGACTAGGAGAAACAAACTCCAGTACCTCATCCATATCCAGGATTGGGTCAAAGCAGTTGTATTCCGCAGATCAAATGCAATCAAGCTTTGATTATGTTCTACCCTGAAGTATTACCCACTTTTATGTCAGGAACGTCATGAGAATTGCACCTTATCTTATGAATTCTTGATGCAGTGATACTCTCGCCATCATCGTTCATTCCTCGGTCCCGTGTTGCCATAACCGGAATGCCGACAAGTGAACTGTGATGTGTGAAATCGATACTCCTAGAAACCTCGTTGCTTGGTAGTTAATGGACAATATTCTCATTCTTAGCTTGTTGGTTATTGAATCATCATTCTAAGATTGATCGTGCTACCTGGTCCTTTTCCCTGGTGCACTCTTCGATCAAGAGTTGGGACTGTGTCTATCCTTGCTTATTTGATCATATAGTCTTGCCCTGAAAAGCAAGATTGTTCTCAAGCTTAGTAACATATCAGTGGTTCGTTATTCCGAAGATCTTCTCGGAAGTATTACATGGTTGTCACCTGACCGGTATGTTGAGTTCGTGATTAAATGGGTTTTCTTATAAATCACCTCTTCTCCAAGAATCTGTGTTGGATATCCCTGAGCTAGTTGGTTGAGCTAAACAACAACTTGGAGAGTTGGAAGATAAAGCTTGTCTGACTTAGTTCATGTTAAGGGATATCTTTTGTGTGTGTGTGTGTGTGTTGAAGAAAGATGATATCTCTATCGATTGGTCCTCGTGATCAGTTGTTCGATCTATTGCCTTGTCAAAACCTTGACTTGAGTATGGGCTATCGTCAAGTCAACTCAGAACCAACGATGTTCGTAATGTTGTCTAACTCTTGGTTGATCCCTCGAGCATACACCATTACATCTTTTGGTCTGACCAATGCTATCATCGTGTTCAGATGATGGTGGAAGTCCAGAGATATGGAGATTCCGATGAGTTGCTGTTGAGCCCATCAGCAGCATTTTGTCTCCCCCATGATTCACGTTGAACATTACACTAGTGTTGGAAACTTTATAAGCATTGCCCTCATGTCCCGATCATGAAGCATATGTCCGGTTGAAAGATGTGACTTCCTCTAATTCATGTGCATCTGTAAGTTGCCCCGTGAATTCAAGAAAGTTTGTTTTTGCTTCCTCTGGAATCATCCCAAGTCAGTCATGCATGTGCGAAGTATTCTATCGTCTGATAGGTTGATCATCTACATTCTATACGTATCCCTAGCACACCAAGCCACTGATTGATTTGTTCAAGGAGAAGAAGTTTCTTCTTAAGAGTTAGACCTATGCAAGGACTTCGATATCCTCGTTGATGGTTCCCCCTAAACTCGGCAGTGTTTCATTTTAAGACTACCAGGTGACCATGCTTGTCTAGGACAGCGTGTTCACATGCTTGTAGCAGAACCGGCTCATGTTTTGGAGCTTACTACCATAGTTCACTCCCCCGAGAATCTCGCAACGTCGTCTCGTCAATTTGTGTTGCAAACCTTCATTTTCCTTTCTAGACTCGATGAGTCTAGAATATCCTGACACCAACCAGATCTGAATCTCAGCAGATATGATGGTTGGAGCATTTTTCCAAGAACTATAATATTGGTCTCTCGATAACCGGTAAAGTGGATGTTGTGGCCAACACATCCAGCCGGAAGACCTATTATTGTAGTATCTCGATTGAAGAAAGTTGGCCACCTTCCCATGAGGAATTCGTAGGATTTACCTCCGTAGTTAATCCTTACGGATTCTTGTGCTCCCGAAGTCCGACCTTTTACATGATGTCCTAGATACCAAACCGTATCAATAAATGGGTTATCCTAGCACATCAAGGAGAACATTAGAAGCAGGGTGCTAAATGTCTCTCGATCATCCAGATTTTGTTCCCTTGGCCTCGCTAAGGTGAAATCTGAGAAAGTGTTATCTTCCTTTGCATCTGCATTATCCATCACCATTCATCATGGTGGTATGTTGTGCTGCCAGGATCCTTGACACGGATATTGGTAAAACCTTGATGAATATGGAGATGCTCAAGTTCTTGAGAGCACGCGCAAGCACCAGGTTTTACCGTTGGCGTTAACTGGGATTTGCTTCCAGTTTCCTCAGTTATGTTATAACCTTTTCAAACAGTGGACTCACTCTCGACTGTTGAGCTCTTCCCCAGTTACCAGAATCATTCCCAACATTTGCATTTTGTTCCCAGCTTGCACCTCGGTAGTTGTTGTTCAGGATCATCTTCAAAAGTGGACTTACCATGGGTCTCATCCATTTCCGATGATAAGCAAAAATCATCCATTGCGTTGTCTTCAACAAGATAGTCCACATCATCCATTCTAGTCGGAGTATGCCATTCTTCGAACTTCTTCAAACGATCGTTGTGATTGCCTTAGGCTGGTATAGAGAGTTTCAATGATCTTTGTATCAAAAGTAATTCTTTTTGCCACTTAAGGGAATAGTTCTTCGAGTCACCTTCCCCGAGGTGCCCCGTTCGGAATCATGGCAATTTCCCTCGCTACTTTGAAACCCTCATCAAATTGTTTCTTCTGTCGCTCCTGATGCAAGTTTTGCCTCTCAGCTCTAGAGATGTTTCTATGTCTCATCCCATGAGTTGATCTTGTGATCATCAAGATGATCCTAAGTTGCTCGAACCTCAAGAAGATCGATTCTTCTAAATTTTCCCTTTCTTCTTGTTGTCATGTTGGATGTAGTTCTCAAAGCAAGACGTCAAGATCAATGTGATGCAATATATCGGTATCTTTGAGAAGGGCAGTTCGATCGAGAAGACTGTGGTGACCCCTCTGTCTTCTTACTTCACTTCTTGAATCTCGGGACGAGATTCTTGTTTAGTGGGGGTGAGTTGTCACAGCCCTAGAAATCCTTTTGTAATTAGTGGCATTGCATCCATGCATCATTTTCATTTTCAGTTAATCTTGAAATGGGGATGCTTAAACCCTAGCACCAAATGAATTCAACTAGAGTTAAAATAAAATCTTTTTCATTGAACTCAAAATGCCCTCTAAAAATGTTCAACATTTCTGGTTTGAGGTGGAAGCATCTACCAAAAAATGGTTTACATTTTTGCAGGACATCTTTGGGCTTTGAATTAATTCAAACATATTTGATTTGGAGCTATTTAAATGCTATATATATTTTAAGTGCTCCCAAAATGCTGGAAGTTGTTATGGGTCATTAGAATAACTCAGACAGCACCCCTAATTATTTCCAGGATTTTGTTAAATGGTTTAGTATTTTACTAATCCAAAACAGAATAAAAGAAATAGAAAAGCAGAATCAGTAGAGAGAGAGAACAGCACCTGGGCCTCTTACCTGGCACCCACCAAAGCCCACCTGGCTAGCCCAGCTGGCCAGCCCAGCCCACTGGCCTCCCCCCTGTCGTCTTCCTCGCGACAGAAGGACGCCGGGCAACCGCCGTGAGCCCCTCTACCGAACCCCCCTCTTCTTCGCTTCGTTTGCTCGTCGTAGACGCCGCCCCTTGCTCACTTTAGCACGCCGCCGCGCGAGCTTGACGCTGGCGTCACTCCGGTGACCATTTGGTCAGGCGCGGGTGCTTAACGCACTCACCGCACCTCGTAGCGCCTCGCTAGTGCGTCCGTTTCCCTGCTAGCTCGCTATAACAGCAAAACCACCAATGGCCGAGCTCCGGCCACCGCCCGGCTCGACGCCGTCGTCGTTCCTGGCCACCCCAGCACCAACCAACGCCACCGTTGGATGCGCCACACTGCCAGCTACCGGTAGCACCCACCCGCGCATCGAACCGTGGCCGGAGCAGCGTTTCCGACGCTCTCCGCCATCTCGGCCTCGCCGGCGACTCAACGCCGGCAGGATTGACCCTGCTGACCAGAGGTTTGACCCCTGCTGACTGAGTTGACCCGGGAGGGCCCAGCTCGACCCCCTGGTCTATGACAGATGGGACTCGCCTGCTAATTAAGTTAGGATTAGGACTAACTAAAAATTAGTTAGACTATGACACTAACACGTGGGACCCACTGGTCAGGTTTGACCTGGACCGTCCCAGTTAACTGCTGACATCACGCTGACGCACTGCTGACGCAATAAAGCATTTACCGGATTTATTCTTTTACATGAAATTCCAGAAAATAGCCAAAACTTCTAAAAATCATAGAAATTAAACCGTAACTCCAAATGAAATAAATTATATATGAAAAATTATTAGAAAAATTCAAGGAATCCATCTGTACCATTTTCATGCATGTTTGAGCAAGTTAATCTCACTGTTTAGGATGAAACATGATTAGGGCAAATTTCATAATAGGTTTGGAGTTGGAATTTGATATAGTTTTGAATTCCACTTCAATTAATAATGACTTTTTGTTGCATTATCCAAAACACATTCATATTGCCATGTCATAGCATGCATCATATTGTTGCATATCGCCATGTGTTGATTGTGTTCCTTCTTAGTTGCCGGTGTTTGTCCCCCCTCAGTAGACGTTGATCCAGCGATGAATTCGATGACACCGATGAAGAGCTTTACTATGTTCAGAAGTGCCAGGCAAGCACAACCCCTTGTTCATTCCGATACAAGCCCACTCTCTCGCTCCTGCTCTCCTTTACTGCATTAGGACAACGACGATTCAACTGTTACATGCTGCGGTAGTTGAACCCTTTTCCTCTGCATGACCTATCATTGCCACAATAAATAGATGAAACCCACAAGCATGAGTAGGAGTTGTTTGAGCCCTGATGTGCCTACTCATTCATGTTTGTTTGTCATGCCTGCTACTGTTTAGAGTTGAGTCAGGTCTGATTCATCGGGGATGAATCAGAGGTGTGTAAACATGTCCTACTATTGAGAGCTAAGTGTGTGAACACGATTTGGTAAAGGTGGCGGTGAGAGGCCATGTAGGAGTACATGGTGGGTTGTCTCATTGAAACCGTTCTTAGGAACTGAGTTTTGTGTTTGTGATCCATGAAACAGTTACTACCATGCATTGGGCCCGAAACCAATGGACCCTCTCGGCTTCTTGATCACCCTTGTCCTCTGTCCAGGAGTTGCAACTAGTTTCTGGTGTTTATAGGATATGTGTTGGCGGCCGTTCGTAGCGCTGACCCTAGGGGTAGGCTATGATGCGGTAGATACACCGTGACCGGGCATGCCGGGCGCCCGTTTGGTGTCTCGGAACCCTGTACACATCGTCCGGGGCCGTATGTGGAAACCTTGGGCGGACTCCCTGCGGATGGAACCTGGATAGGCGATAAACCTGGACTAGAGACTTCAGTGTTTAGGTAGGCCGTGGCCGACACCCTCGTTGGGCTTTCGCTTGAAGGTTGCCGAGTACATGTCGTGTAAACGGCGGTAAGTGGTGAGAGAGTGTGCGAAGAAGTACACCCCCGCAGGGTTATAAATGATCTATTCGAATAGCCGTGTCCGCGGTAAAGGACTTCTGGGTTGCCTATAACAGTTCATAGACAAGTGAAAGTGGATACTCTAAAACTCGCAAGATAAGTGTGAGTGCTATGGATGGCCTTCTCGTAGGGAGACGGGAGCGGATCCATAGTGGTGTATTGAATGGTGAATATGTGGACTCGTGTGCGCCACCTCAAAAGAGTTGCTTGCAGTCGTAGTTCAGGTTATCCACTGAGTCAAAGCTGTCTTGCTGCAGTTAAACTCCACCACCCCCTTTGTTGATACCGATGCATATATAGTTAGTTCTGATGTAAGTCTTGCTGAGTACAATTGTACTCACATTTGCTTAATTTATGTTTTGCAGAGAGGTTTCAGTCTCGCTAGTTGTTCCGCGTGGACTTCGACATTTAGCTAGATACCTCAGCTACGATCTTGTGCCCTCGGCAGGATCTGGTAGATAGTCAGGCTTCTTAGCCTTTTCCATTTGTAGATGTCTGTACTCAGACATGTTAAGCTTCCGCATGTGCTTTGACTTGTATGCTCTGAGTGTTGGGTCATGAGACCCATGTTTGTAATATCTCGCTCCTCGGAGCCTAATGAATAATACTCTTAGTCGCAGAGTCTTGTTGTAATGCCATGTTGTACTGCACATATTGAGCATATTGTGTGTATGATTGAAATGCTTGTTATGCGTGGGATCCGACAACCTAGTTGTTTATCCTTGGTAGCCTCTCTTATGGGGAAATGTAGTCTTGTGCTTCCATGAGCCATAGTAGTCCGCTACAGCCCGGTTCACCGGAGTCCTGCTAGCCTAGAACTACTGCTCAGGACACTTGACTGGCCGACATGTGATTCACTTCGTTCCTGTGTCTGTCCCTTCAGGGAAATGTCACGCGGTGACATCCGGAGTCCTGCCTAGCCTGCTACAGCCCGGGTTACCGGAGTCCTGTTAGCCCAGTGCTACAGCCCAAATTCACACGCTACTGGCCGACATGCTCGATGTTGATTCATGTAAGCCTGTTCCAGTAAGTTAGTGCCACTTTGGGTTCACGAGTAGTCATGTTGGCCCGGGTTCTCTGTCATATGGATGCTAGTGACACTATCATATACGTGAGCCAAAAGGTGCAAACGGTCTCGGCCATGGTAAGGCGACACCTGTGGGAATACTGTGTGTGAGGCCGCAATAATATGAGGTGTTACAGGCTATATCGGTGTGACTTGGAATTGGGGTCCTGACACCAGAAAAGCCTCCACTTGACCTTCAACCGCAACAGCGGCGGCTTCGCAGTGATCTTCAGCCACAGGATCCAGCAGCTCATTAAGGCGGGCATTAGGGTCGCGGAGGTATAGATGGCTGAGGACGCGAGTTAGTGCGGTTGAAGACAGGACGCGAGCTTCTGCTTCCGCCATGGGACCGAGACCATCGACGACCTCCTCAAGCGCCTTCACCACGAGAGGAAGCAGCTGGGCGGGGCCATCCTCGTCGGTGTTCAGCGGCCTCTCTAGGCCATGCTCGTAGAGTGTCTTCAGCGCCTTGCGAGACCTCTTCTCGAGATCGGCAAAGGCCACGCGGTCTTTGGCCAGGACTCGCGCCTTGGCATTCAGATGGGCCTCCCTCGTCCCCATATTCCGCTCCAACTCCTCCAACCAGTTGCGCTCTGCGGCCTGCTTCCTCCCCAGCTCCGCCAGCTCAGCATCAGGGTTCTTGACGGCTTCCTCCCGGGCCTTCATCCCCTCCTCCTTCGCCTGGCGGCCGCGTACCTCTTCAGCGTGCTTGTCGCGCAGGCTCTGCAACTCGCCCTCCAGCACTTGGCAGCGGTCACGGGCGGCCTTGGCGTCTTTTAGCGCCACCTCATGATCGGCTACAGCACTGGCAGCTCCTCGCTTCGCCTCCTCGGAAGCCGCAGCAGCCAGGCTCAGCACTGTGTGAACCGCCAGCTCCGAGTGAAGCCAGCCAAAGGCCAGCTCTAGACGCCCGGCCACCAGGCGCGGGTCCACGATCAGGAGATCCGCCTGCAGCCGGGTCATCTCCTAAAGGGCACGCCCCAAGACAACAGCAGGAGCAGAGAAACCAGGGAGTGGAGGTGCTGCAGAGGGAGGAAGTGGCACCGTCACCAGGACTCGGGAGACCGCAGGTTCCGGAGCAGCTGGGATCTCGTCAACCGTGCCAAGCGCCGGCGCCTCCGGAGCCAGCGGGGCCATGGGGGCTGACTCCACGCGGTGATGTTCTTCTTGGCCCCGCGAGGACGACCAGGCTGGGGAGATGAGGGCGCCGCTGCCTCCTTTCTCTGTTGAGGGAGGCACGACCGCCGTACCCTCCTTCCTCTTCTTCGCCGAAGATGACGAACTGATCAACCAAGGGCGAGCGTCAGGAAATAACAAGTACCAGCAGGGATAAAGCGAAGCTCGAAACACCTACCGGTCCACAGCGAAGTACTCTACCTTTCGCTTGTGAAGCTTGAGGCCTGACGACATCGGGACCTGAGGGGCAAACGTTCGGGCTCCTGATCCAGCCCCAGGAGGCGCTGGGGTGGAGGCGGCACCACGGACCACCAGCAATGACCTACCCTTCGTCGGGATGAGGGGTTGCTCCCTCTCCCCTTGGTAGGCATCGGCTTCGGCACATCAGGAAGGGCGCGGAGAATCTCGGCCTTGCTCAGAGGGGAAGTCGCCCCCGCCTCTTCCAGGGTCTTCTCCGAGTCCACCTCCTCTTCCCCCTCGCCGCGGGACTCGCCAGAAGACACATCCAATGGTTGCTGCGCAATAGGAGCTCCCGAAAACACCAGCGGCACCAGCCCGCGCACATCAAAAGTCGGCCTGGAGGCGACAAATTCCTCCCGGTCCCTGCGTTGGAACAGGGGAATGAAGGTGCTAGGCGGGTACTCCTGGTTGTCTCCGACTATGAGACGCAGGACAACGTCCAGTTCATCATCAGGCAGGCCCCCCGGCCTCAGGATGGCCTTGTTTTCCCCTCCTTCAAGCTCCTAGAAGGGGCGCGCGCGTGCCTGGAGTGGGGCAACCCGCAGCGTCAAGAGCTCCCTCAGGAGCATCGCTCCCATTATCATGGCCGCCCTCGCATTACTCAGCTTCAGTTCAGTCATCATCTGTCCCAGCACCGATGATGCCCGCTCATCGACAAGCTCCGCCCTGGGCCACTCCTTGCCCTGCTGGGGCGGCTCCATCGGCAACATCAGGTGCGGATGGGCAAGCTTGGCATCCATCATGACCCATTTGGATCGGATATTCTCGGCCCTCTTCTCGGTGCTCGAGATCGAGCTGGCCTTGCCGGACGCAACGAAGTTGGCGCATCCGGAGATGTGACCCTCGCTAACACGGAGGAAGAAGAAATGGCATAGGAGCGTCACGGACGGCATCACTCCCAGGTACGCCTCACAGTAGTAGGCAAAGATGGACAGGAGGAGTACAGAGTTGGGATGGAGGTGCAACGTCCGCAGCCCGTAGTGGTCGAGGACTTCATAAAAGAAATCGGAGAAAGGAGGAACCAACCCAACAGCAACGCTGCTCGAGAAGAAGGGGAAGAAGGTGCTCCCCTCAGGCTCCGGCTCGTCGGATGCAAGCCGGAGCTCCATCTTCCCCCACTCGTTCCTCTCCCCCGCTGTCAGCAGGCGCACGGAGGCGAGGCTCTTCTCCGTGACGGTGGGCGCCTCAAGAGCGGGCTTGTACGAAGCCGGTGCCGAGGAGGTCTTGACCTTGCGTGGCGCCATGAGCGGCAGATGCAGAGCAAGGCTGGGGCAGATCTGGAGGTAGCAGCGGCGAAGAGCAAGAAAGGGGATCTGGAGCGAGGCAAGGAAGAAGAAACAAAGGCAAGTGCTGCCTGCGCCAGCCTTTTTGTCAGGTCAAGCAGTTGCCGAGGCAGCATGGGGAAGCGGAGACACTCACGTCCAATCAACCACCATGCGTCAATCGAGGCCACAGGATTTTGGGGCCCGCGGTGCTTCGTAGTTGGCCCTTGGCTTCGCCGCGAATCCAATCCCGAGCGCACCTTGGGCCCGGGGGCTACTGTCGGCGTCCTGGGAACGGGGGTCCCCATGCTTGCCTGCCTGCGGCCCGCGGCGTGGCTGAGCCAGTAGGCCGTACGGCCCATCTTCACCAGCAAAGCATCCAAGACCCTCGCGAGGGTCCAAGCCTCGCGAGGCGGACGATGCAAGACCTCCTCTGGAGTAGCCTAGCCAGGCAGGCTCACAAGGAGCGGAAATATCAAGGCGGGGCAAACCTCGTGAGACCCTCGTGACGTGAGCCATGACGCACGGCACCAGGCGGGCGCCAGCGCGCGCAGCGTCCTTGTTTCCTCTTTGGTGCTAAGGAGGCCAGCGCAGGCGAAGAGTACCAAGGCATCAGGCAAAGGTTGCTATATTGGTGCAACAAGACCAAGACCAGGAGGATGGCAAGTCGGAGGTCATCGTGGAGCCCAAGACGGCGTCACCACCAGAGCCTTTGGCAGGCGAAGACCAGTTTTGTCAGGATAGCTTGTACTAGCTGTCTCCCTTCGAATTAGCCTGCCATTGTTGGCTCCCTTCCCGCTCGATATTTGGGAAGAGGACCAGGGCCTATATAACTAGAGCTAGCCACCATAGTAGAGGCATCTCATCTTAGCTTGATCCAACCAGATCGAGAGCCTACTCACAAGAACACCTCAACCTCATGAGGTTGTTCTTCCCTTGTACTTTTCATCATCAGCCCTAGGGGCAATCCACCACCACCACACTGGAGTAGGGTATTACACCACAACGGTGGCCCGAACTAGCATAAATCTTATGTCTTTCTGTGTTGTGAGTTCGTCGAGTTCGTCCGTGAGATCTTAGTGAGCTAGGGCATCGATTGGTGGGAAGGAAAGACTTCATGCGCACCTCAGTGTTCGAACCTTAAGGGTTTGCCGGAACCCCACATCCGACACTTAAAGAACAAGTCTCGTAGCTGAACTATGGAACAACATTAACTCCTGAACAAGACCCGTAAGAGATCAGCATGAATATACAGTGAAATGTGATAATCTATTTTCCGTTCTTAAATGAATAACAAAGCCATGAATGTTGCACACAAGTAAGATGAGGGTACAACCTATCTGGCGGCCACCCATAGGAGTGAGTATCATGTGCTGACTTGTTGATGGCCCTGCAGTTGTTGTGGCTGTCCATGTCGGGCACGCGCATTTGATGCAGGGAACTATTGAGTGGGGACTATAGCTCCCTTCTGGTGTATGCTTCCCTTGTTGGAACAACTGCGGTGAGTCGGAAGACGGTGTGGCTAAAGATGTAGAAAACGCATAATGTTAAGAACGACACATATCTCTGATCTGAAGAAATACCCTAAGAGATCAACAACAAGGTACTAGAGTGGTCACACGTCTGTTGACTGAAGACTAAATTGGGGTCACACGATTTTATTTTATTTTGGTACTGTCCGATCTACGCAGGATGGCTTGATGGCCATCTTGTGCCTCCCGGCGGACACTGTTTGGAATCTTCCCCGAAGAGCCAGCGACCACCGGCAAAGCAGCCAGCCTTCGCCATCCGTGGCCGCGAGAGCTCTAACCAAAACCCCGCTCCCTGCCCCACCGCACTGCCGTGGTTGTGCCGCCCGCGGCCAATCCACAAAGACTCGCTGTGATCCAGACTCGGCGGCGGCAGTACCTTCAACCCACGCAACTCTGAGAGAGCCATCTAAGCGCTGCTTGCACAGAGAACTTGCGCGCTCGCACCCTTACGTTAGACACCAGCCAACCGGTAGCCTAGGAGCTCCACCGCCTCGAGGGGTGCTGCTTCCCATTGGGAATCGATTGGCCCAGAATAAAAATTCAGACAACTGATGCCTAAATAAAGTGATTCAAGATGAGGGTACGACCTATCTTGTGGCCCAGTGAAGTAGGCAGCTCCAACTGCCGAGTCGGTGAGGCCGACACGGTTGCGGTGGCTACCGACGGTAGAGAAAGAGAGATGTAGCGATGGTCGACGGCTACTGGGAAGCAGCACTGGGGCCCTGGATGGATCCGAAGTTGGAGTCGCTCCGGCACCGTGCACAATGGCGGGGGTGAATCGGCTCCGGTACGGTTCACGCCATCGTCGTCGAGGCAACTCCGGTAGCACGGAGTAAGAGGCACACGACCCAGTACACGACGGCAAATGGGCAGCGTCTCCGGCATTGGGGAGGAGGGCGGCGGTGAATTTGGTGCACTGGGGGCGCCATGGAGGAGGGGCAAGGTTTTGCAGCTGGGGAGAAGGGAGCTTTTCGGGAGAAGGTGATTTGGCGCCCATGAGGTATGAATGGGGAATTGGGAGGGGGAACCATGTCTTACGAACACATTTGTCTGAAATGTGTGTGTGTGTGGGGGGGGGGGGCTTACAGTTCTTCCCCTACCTTTAGGCCTCTCGTCTTGGGTCTGTGTATGGAGGGTCGGCGATAGTAGAGTAACTTTGCTTCTTCCGAATAGTGGGCGCAAGCGATTCCGGGTGAGGAGGGCGTGTTTTGAAAGAGTGGGCGCGAGCGATTTTCGGCGAGGAGGGCGTCTTTTGAAATAGTGGGCGCGAACTATTTAGGGCAAGGAGGGCGTGTTTTGAAATAGTCATCGCAAGCGATTTCGGGAGACGAGAGGGTGTTTTGCCGCCCATGGTTTATGAATTATTCATCACATATCATTTCGGTCGAGGAGAAGGCGCGCTTGGATGAAGTTACGAACCTACCCTCGATGTACAACGGGCCAATTGATGTGTGTCCCACACATGCCAGTAATTTCGCGTCTCCCATTTATTTGCTCGGGCGAATTACACCGAGCAGAGGATATTTAATGGTTCATTCAAATTTTGGGAGAATGAGCATCGACGTCTACCTTACAAGTCGATTCGAATCAAATTTTGAAATATTAGCTTCCCACTTCTTTTTTAGATGGAGAGATGATGCTCGGGAGTAATGTGTTTTTACATGCTCGTTGCTAACGATTTACTATATGACAAATAGTTGACCCACTCAAAAACAGGAATCAAACCCAAAATGAAATATCTCGATTCAATGAAATAGCTCATTCACCAGGTCAAATACTGAACTAAATCCAAAATTGAACACCCAATCAAGTAGCATGCTGTACAGTATTATAGTACTCCATGAACATGTTGAAAGTCAAACTAATGAACTTGTTTGATACGCATATCTCCGTTCATGTGGGGATTGCAAACAACATGTTCTCAAATTTAAATATTTGAATGCAAGTTTATACCAAAACATGGTTTATATCAGTCTTTGATGCATAAAACACGACCTCCCCCTCTCCTAGACTCATGCTCTCTCTCTCTCTCTCTCTCGCCGACAATCTTCAATTCTATCGCACACATCCAACACACAAACCTTGTTGGTCCCTCTCCCTCTCTCTCTATCTCTCTCTCTTTGTGTGTGTGTGGGGGGTCTTTCTAGTTCGCATGCATATATACTCCATGTATAGGTCTCTCTCGCACACTATGTATGATTCTCTGGTCTAAGCTAAATATCTTGGGTGCACTCATCGTACGCAGACAAATTCCCTAGCTCATTTCCTGTAACTCTCTCACACACCACTCTACCATCTCGGAGCTCTTCCCTCTCTCTCTCAAACTCTCCATCTCCCTGGGTCACACAAACACATGCATATCTCACTCGCACTCGATACACCCATCTAAAACTCTATCTATCTCCCTCGTTCTCTCTCCATATCTGTGACACCCCAAATTTTTGACCTTGTTTTATTAATTAAAATTTTTGCCAGGAAATTAAAACTTTTATTTTTTGGGCTCCCTTTTTATTTTTGAGCCTTTTCCTCCCTTGATTTATGGAGTTTTTCCCCAAAGTGAGAACTTTTCAAATATGTTATTGGACTTGTTTAACCTCTCTAGAAAAAACTTTTATTTTATTAGTAGAACAAATTACATAATTAATTTGCTTGATCTTTATGTTCTTGAAAAATGGTTCTCCAAGGTTATATGGCCATAATTGAACTACAACCATTTGATAAATTCACTTAAAATTTCAACCAAAATTTGGAGATGTCATGTGATGTTTTTAAATCACTTTTATACAAAAATATCTTTTATTCTTGAAATATTTTGAGCTCTGCATCCAATTTTCTTCTCTGGTCCAGAGTGCAATTTTGCACTACAACCCATTTAAATATTTCTTTCTAGCCTCCACCAAAATTATGGGATGTTGGTAGTAGCATATGATTCAACATTATGCAAAAACCTAGTGCTGTTCTTTGAAATTTTTGAGAGAATCAACCTCTTTTCCATTCTGGTCTAGCCTAGGTGATTTGCAAAGCAAGTACCTAATTTCCTTTGAGTTTTGATCTCAAACCAACTCCTCTGGATAGTCCTTAGCACCCACAACCTAGGACCATCAAGATCCATTCTTCTTCTTTTTAAAATTTTCAAGTTTTAGCCTCTGCAAGTTTGGACCAGATTTGTCAAATTTGGTGAAATTCATATTTTCTCTTCTCCAAAAATTCTACCAAAATTCAGGCAGCCTCCTGGTGCAATGAGAGGCCACTCCACCAAGTTTCAGCTCAAGGAAAAATCCCTTCATGCCAAAAGCATTCTGTCGAACACCGGAACTGCACTGTTTCTTTGCACTTTCAGAAATTCAGTAAAGTTTAGAGTTTCAGTTTCGTCAGACTTCGGTCACGCGACCACAGTGCACCCTGGCGCGATGCACACGGCCCCATCCCCTTGGCCAGCACCCCGCACACGCGCTTGGTACCTTCCTGGCGTCGGTGGCGCCCTGGCCCGCCTGCGCCGGCGTGTCTCGCGGCGGCAGAGCCACCGTAGCGGCTGACAGGGGGCAACACTGCGGCATAACGCCGTTCAGCACCGCCCAAACCTTCTGAGAGCTCCGCGTGGCCACCTCCTTGCCAGCGCACGCATGCAGCACTGTCGCCGTGGCCTGGCATGCGCAGAGCGCGTTCTCTACCGCCGGCGTGCCGTGCGGCCGTTCCGTCGAGGGCAGGCCGTAATCCTCCCTCCCGTGCTGAGTTGGACACTGGGATGGCACCGCTGCTTCACCTAGACGATGCTCAAGCCCCTAAGCCGACCGTCCACCCACAGCGCCGCCGTAATCGCCCGCCAGACTTATCCGTTCACGGCAACCGCCTCGGGCCGTCTATATATAGCCCCCCCGAGCTTGCTCTTGCCCCCGCACAACTCCACCACCTCGCCAGACCCTGCCTAGCCACTGGAGGAACCTCGAGGAGCCTTTCTTCCTCGACTCCGGCCACCTCCGTCCGCCTCGGGCTCCGGCAACGTTCTCTTCGGTGAGGCCGTCCCCGGCGCCCAGACTCCGTCAATCACCTCCTCTAGCTACCAGAGGCCTAACCCCCTCCTCAATTTGCCCTTCGCAGCACTCTCCAGCGAGCTCCATCCACGCCCGAACCACCGTCCGCCGTAGCAGGAGCCACCTCCGACGTGGTGCTCGCGGACCACCACCACCACCACCAACCAACGCGGAGTGACGCCATGAGCATGTTGGTAACCTCCGATCCCCCTGCCTCGCCGTAGATCGGCGCTGGCGATCGCCGCGGCCCTCTAGCGCCAAAGCTCTGCCTCTATTTTCAAACTCGACGGGTGGGTCCGCCCCGTCAGCCTTTTATTCTTTTCGAATCGTTTTCTGGAAACTCCTTCGGGCAAAATACGCTTTCTCCACTGAACTGGCGTATTCAGGACTGAAGCATTTTCTGATTTTATAAGGACAACCCTGGAAAGTTTCTGTTTCATTATAGAAAAGTCCCTGGATTAAAACTCTTATAACTTTTAAACAGAAAATGATTTTTGATTGATTCTTTTTCTATCCTCTTTAAATTTTTGTCTAGTTTTTTATCATATTTATTTGAAAACAATTTCAAACAACTTTTTTTGTGCTGTTTTGAAATTGTGTGTTAATTCAAATTTATTGAAAATAGGATTTTGGAGAGAGGAAGAAAACTTTCAAAAGTTTTGGATAGCACCACCACCTCTCCACACCTTGAAGGCAAGCATCTTGAACCCTGACATAATATCTTTGATGTGTTAGTTGACACATTTATAACACCACCTTATTTCGGAGAACTTGTTATTTCATGTGATATGGTCATCTGCATGGATGCATATTAGTGGTTTTCCTTGCTGTTGGGAATGAATATACTTGTGATGGTAATCATCCTCATGTGCCTTGCATGCATGCCGGAAAGGAATCCGGGAAAGCCTCTACCTTGGGTAGGAGTGAGCTTGTCGCCGGTCCCCGTCGGGACGGTTATATCCGGTATGGCATGGTAAGGTATAATGAGTGTTGATTTGTTGGTTGAAATAATTTTATTACACATGTCATGCAGGAAACTCATAAGCCTCCTGAGTCGGCCATAGATTGATTCTTGTTCCGGTAACCCCCATACTTGTTTCGTACTGCCACTGGTTCCTACCTAGGTGGGGTATGGTTCAGTAAGTTGTTAACCCTTGTCTTGGCACACACCGTACAGAGAGGCCATGGTGGAAGATACCAGTTGTAGCTGGTAGGCATGCCACCTGGTCCGGGGGCATGGGTGTATCCGGTTGGGACCGAGAGGGGGGCACCCCTTAGAGCGCTAGATAGAAATTTGATCCCATGCTATGCGAGGTTGTAGCCTCCCCACTTAGAGTTTTGCTTAACAAGTGTCGTGGGTGATTCCAGACACGAGTAAAAGCTGGTGTGTGCAAGTCAGGTGTGTTTTCAATTAAAAGACCGTAGACGGAATTAGTCCCGATAGACTAAAGGAATCCATTAGTCGTGGGTAAAGAGTACACCCTTTGTAGAGATATTAAACCTATTCGAATAGCCGTGTCCATGGTTAAGGATTACAGTCTGGGATGGGTCAAGTGTCGGTCTTAGTGTCGGTCTTCGGAGGAGAAATCACTAAACTCGAATATTGATGACGACATGTGATATATGATGGTTATGGTTGTTATCATTATGGACTAACCGGTTGTATTGTTTGAAATAAGGAATATCCCTGGGACGGTACCACCTCCTGGTTATTCACTATGATTATAAGCCCTTTATGTGGCATCGCTCACACTACTAGAAATACCACTACTAATGGCGCACCTAATATGGCCATTAATGGCGCATCACTGGTGCGCCACTGACAGCACGCCATTAGTAATTTTTACTAATGGCGCACCAGCTGGTGCGCCATTAGTATCTGGTATACTAATGGCGCACCACCTGGTGCGCCATTAGTATATGCGAGGGTGCGCCATTAGTATGCCTCCCAGTTGGCATGTACACCCAGGTGCTTTGGCATACTAATGGCGCACCACCTCTGGATGCGCCATTAGTAACCGCAGCATACTAATGGCGCACTACCCGGTGATGCGCCATTAGTATGCACTGTCATACTAATGGCGCACTGTCGTGTGATGCGCCATTAGTATGAATATTAGGTTTTTTTTATTTTTTTATTTTCTGTTTTTTGCACAGGTTACAAAATGTATAATTTGACAAAATATAGACAGCACACATCAACAATAGATTCATCAAATACAATAGAAGATTAGTCTTTGAATACAATTCATCATATTAGTCTCCGAATACAATTCATCATATTAGTCTCCGAATTAAAAAGACTGAACAAAGATAGAACATTATATTACAAGTCTCGAGACCGCGAGTAGCGAGTTTGTCTTCGCATTACAAGTCGATATCGATCATCTAAACTACCATCACATAGAAGAGAGCTGCGGTCATCACGATGAGCATCATCACGATGAAACTCGTCTTCATCCGGTTCCTCCAACGCTCCCTCCCCTCTCCCGCTAGATAGCGGGCGTATCTAGATTCGGCCTCGGCCCTAGTGGTGTACCCTTTGTAACTGTTACCGCTGAATCGGTGAACCTGTCTCCGACACTCCTCCCAGTCATCGTAGACTCCGGGAACCTTACCCTTGTACACGACATACGTGGGCATCACTATGCACTAGCCAAACGAAACGTTAGTACCAATTCACAGACAATACATAAGCAATATATAATTATGCAACAGAACGATCGGAAGAGAAAAGCAAGACATTAATAGCATCGATTACATCTAAGTTGAACGACTCTCAAAACCAAAGAGACATACTACAAGTTCATTAAAGTTTAATTACAACATGAGCCAATCGATGTTTCAGAACTAGACAACTCGACTCAAGGGACCGGAGCGTGGATGAAGCCGCCGTCTATCATGGGAGTCATGAAAGAACGGGCGTTGTCATCCTGCATTTGTAGCATTGTGTCGATGTCACTGTTGGACGGTTGATTTCTGAGGTAGAACTGCCCCGAGGTACGAAGGACATCTTGATGGATGATTTCCGCAAACTCCGACTGGATGCGAAAGAATTCTTGTCAGAGGTCCGCGTCCTGGATTGCCGACACGCTCGCGGCCAAATCTTGGAGTTTACTCGGTAGCAGAAGTTGATGATGGTCCCGTACGATCGCCCGCATGTGATGGATGGCGTAGTAGGCACCCTTCTGACCGCCAGGCGGCTGCTTGACGCAGCAGAACGTCGTATTGTGGGAGAACACGTGCTTGCCGTACTTACGAATAGGCCTGGTGAAGGTGCCTCCAGATTGGGCGTAGCCGGGGAGAACATCATCAAGAACCTTCTTGACATTTGTGTAGTCTACGTTCGACTGACGGTCCGGGTCGAAATACGTGGCCATGGAATATTTGGGGCTTAGGAGGATGAGCGTGCAACGTGTGTCACTGCAGAAAACACGGAATGTTAAAAGAAAAACGATCGAAAAGTAAGAATTCATATGTTACGGGCCGGTTGAGGGGAGGACTTACTCGGGAAAGTAAGGCACAAGGAAGTTATCCTTATCTTGGTTTGCCAGAATGACGCCTTCGAGGTAAGAACTCGCGACTTGCCGGTCCCCAGCGCTGCCCAAGATCTTGGCACGCATGTAGAAGGGGTCGACTATCACGATGTCCGGGGTCTTGTCGCGAATGATCCGCATCTCCATACTCAGCGAAAATAGCCGAACGAAGGTGTAGTGCAGCGGATGAAGGTTAAACATAGCAAAGATGTCATCAAACCGCAGGACGATCGTACCCCCGATGTCGCCATCCACAAAGCCCTTGCCCTCTGGCACCTTGGCCACGAAAACCGGGTATGCCACATCCTTCTCTCTGAGACGCCGCTTCTCCAAAGAAAGAACACTGTCGTGCAGACTCCGCATAGCACCGGTTGCAGCATTGAGCATATTTGGTGGTAGCATCGTCCTACCCGCCACATGCACCCTCCTCGAGATATCCTGCGGTGAAGGTGGCCCGTCCTGAGCACGGATCGTACTCGGTGCCGGCTGGCTCGCACCCTTCTTAGTCTTTCTTTTGCGTGCCTTCTTCTTCTCCTGTAATGGGACCGAGTTCTGCTCACAGACCGCCTTCTTGAGTGTGTTGGGGCTGATAATATTTCGCACCTCGCCTATCTGAGGCTCGGTGAAGTCGGCAGCTGGAGGCGTCTCCTGAGAGCTGAACGCCAGACGGTGCCTGTTGCAACTTGGCTTCTCCGCGGTACGAGCTAGATCGCACACGTCTTTTGTTGGGTTTGGTTCTTGAGAAGGAGGCCCCATGAAGTCGCCATCGTACCCATGCTCGGCAAAGTACTGATCGACGTTGCCAAATGTATCATCGTCGTCGTCGTCGTCGTTCTGATCCTGTGCCATATGCATGTTTGGATCCAGTGGCATAGGGATGTCCGGCACCGTTACGGCGGTCTTGCCATGGGGCCGACTTGGCGCCGGCACGACTGGCGGTGTTGTCTTTGGGGTGGTGTCCCCCGCCCCCAAACGAATCTGGCTCTTCGGCCAAAGCAGGGGCCAGCTCAGGCAGGCGCTGAGGGTCATCACGTCTTCATCGTCGGCCCCAACGGGTCGAATCGGAGGTAACAAGTCGTCGCAGCCTGGCAGCACCCGAACCAGTTGAACCCTAAACAAGTTGGGTGGCATCTGGGTACCGTGGAACAAGGGGTTGCCCGGTTGAACGATTTTGCCCTTGGCGACATCGACCAACTAGTTGTTCACGAAGTGGAGGAGAGTGCACGGAACGTCGGCGGCGCCCTGCGAAAACATGTAGGGCGTCAGGGATGCCCAGTCAAAGGCAAGGAGATGAAGTCCTCGGCCGAGAGAGGCTTAATTAGTTACCGTGATGATGGCGTCGAGCTCGGCTAATGTCGAGGCACCGCCAACGGCGGGCGTGCAGTTGACGGAGGGGCCGCTTGCTGAAGAGGTGCCGGCCGGCGTACACCCGGGTGCATTAAGCTCCCGTGCCGGCGTCGGAGACACCAATGCCGCCTCCGCCGGAGGCACCAATGGCCCCGCCATCGCATTATGCGAGTTGCTGGCCGTGAAGCTAGGAATCGGGGGCGGCCCCTGTTGGCCGCCCGCAATCCACGCACTCAACCCCGAGATCAAGGTAGGCACAAGGGCGGTGATCGTCGCTCCGAGTCGTTGTTCCACTTGCTCTTGGACAATCTCCGGAATCCGGGCCACCTGTGCCTTGAGTTCTTGAACCTCTCGCGCCTGGCTTTCCGAGCTGGTCTTTTTCTCCTTCCGCACACCAGCGGTATAGTATGACCCCCATTTTGTCGACAAGCCTTTGCCGGCCACACGACCAGCTGACGTCGGCTTACTGAGCTTATCCTTGTTCTTCATTATATTCAACCCCCTATTTAGAGTGGTGTCCCAAGGGTTGCTCTGAGTCGACCCCGCGCTACTGCTTTCAGTCGCCTGCGGAAGGAATGTGAACCATTTAGAAATTCGGCTTCATTAATTAGAATGCAACCATATGGAGCTAATTACGCGGGGGTGTATTCCTTACCAGAACAAGCTCAAGCTGCCTGGTCTTCGGATCCGTGGTAAGCTCCTTTGTTTTCGGGTCCTTCTTGTACCGGGCCCTGACAAAGTTCCTGGTCTGCTTGTCACCGTATTTATCGAAGAGGGGCGGTAGGCCTTGCTCGGCACGGTCCGCCTCCTCCTTGTCCCATATAGGCTCCGCCACTCTGTAACCGCCGGGTCCGAGTGTGTGTTCCCCTATGTTCAGCTCCCGCATTTGTTTCCCCCACTCACTTGATTGGGAGCTTGCGGTGCTCGAGCAATTGATCTTGAAGTCGTTGTAGTCATCTTCGGTGATCGAAGGATTTTTCTCCTTGATCTTCTCATAACTCTCACCTTTCTCGATCATTCTCTTCACATTGCTTTTCCAAGTAGACAGGGCCTTGCTCATCTTCGTGAGGGCAGCATTGTTCACTTTATTCCCTTTGAGGCTTGTGTTTTCGAATTCAGCGGGGAACTTGTATCGTTCGTGCAGCTTCGTGAAGAGGAGGTGGCGCAAATTCCCCCGGTCAGGATGCCTCAGGTTCTCGGTGTTGATCGAGACGGTGCTCCGGACAATGCACCCGAGCTGAAGCGAGTACCCCTTGACTATTCGTTCGGGCACTGTTGGATTCCCGTTGGAGTCCACTTCAGTAACTTCCTCCTTGAGGGTGCGGAGCACGATCGGGCGCCGGTCCTTCCGTTGCCTCTTCGGCTGGCTGCTATCTGTGCGTGCGCCGCCATCATCAGTGGTGGCATCCTCGGCAGCACCATCAGTGGTGGCATCAGTGTGGTCATCCTCGGCGGCACCATCCGTGGTCTCAGGATCGGTGGGGAAGGCGGCGGCCTCATACAAGTGAGGTTGTTCCTCCATCTCCTGGGACAGCTCCCAGAATGCCTTGCCGCCCGAACCCCCGGCCTCATCGTTGTGGGCCATGTTTCTCTCTAAATAGAAACAAAGTTTGGTCAAAAAGTTGGTTATTGTCAAGGAACAAGATCATGGTCTCATCATTTAGGGTTTGTCGACACCGAGGCATCCTAAAATCTAAGCTTTTATCATTGAGGGTTTTTCGACGCCAAGGCACCCTAAAAGCCTAACTTTTCATCATTTCGGTTTTTATCGACACCGAGGCACCCTAAAAGCCATGCATTAGTCACAAGTACGCCGGGGCACTTGATCCTACTTAATTAACTACTAAGATACCCTGGCCCATGCATTAGTCACAAGTACCCCATATGTCCTATTTTTAGCAAAGTCATGCTAAAATTCACGGAAAATTTCAGCATGACCTTTGCTGAAAATAGGACATATGGAGTACCCGAATTTGCCGGAACGGAAGTTAATCGACATTCCGGCAAACTCAAGGGCCTCTCGGGGTACCTGCAAAATCATCACGACACGATGGTCGGAGACAAAACCCAGCAAACTAGCAAAATCATCACAAATTGTTTTCTGTTAAAGATGATCATCATCTTTACAAGTCTTTCTCAATGTGATCACAAGTAATTCAGAGGCATCACAAGTAATTCAGAGCATCACAAGGCATTAGTAGTTCAGTACATGAACAAGTTTTACAAACCCAGATAAGAACAAGTGAATTCTAGTCCCATTGACACTCCTGGTTTTCTACTAACACCAAGTACTAGGGCACACAAAAGTTCTGAAATTTGTGTGCCTAACTGAATTAACTGAATTTTCAGTAACCGAATGAACTGAATTTTCAAAACTGCAAGAATACAATCGAGAAAAATCCAACAGCACTAGAACTGAGCTGATTGACAGTAGTTTTGTTCACTGTTATGTTGGCCTAACTGGATGTTGGCTATCTTTTATAGTGTCTCTGTTACATGCCAGTTTGGTCATTGCTAACTTTTGATATGTTGTGTTTCTGACATATCAGAATCGGATATCCAAAAGAAGAAACAATATAATTTCTAACAAATCATTAGCCTGTTTGCTTCAAAAATAACAGTTCCTGTTGAGATTCCTGGGATCCAATCCCAACCAGTCCATTTGATTAAAATGACTGGATTACTGGAATGAGAATACCAAAAGAACAAGATATAGTCTACAAAAAAAAAGAATACAGCCAATCCCCATCACTGTTTTCCCCTCTGGTTCAACAACCCTCTCACCATTTAAAGCAAAAATCTATATGGACCATCCATTCCTAGTTTGCATAAGTATCTAGTTTTAATTTACCTTCACAAGAGCACCAATAACACCCAAGCTGGTAAGCCTCAAGTACTCAAAAGGTCTTGTCTTGCTGGTAGTATTCAGGAACGGGTACAGGTACAGTGGGATGTGAGCTGCAAAGGAAAAAGAAGAAGACTTAATTATTAACCACTGCTAGTTAAGATTTACTTATTCTGTAAAGTCACCAAAATGAGGAAAGCTTTTTAACAATAAACAATGGAAATATTTAAGACTTGGCATAGAAATAGCAGCGCTCAGTACCATGGACAACCACCCTTACTTAAGTTTGCAAAGTCATCAATAGGACAGGATTTCACAAAGTTCACACCCCCGCCCCCCTATCCTTGAACAGGGTATCTCTACCTGTAAAGAGGCTGTCCGGCATACATATCAAAGCAAAGGAAAGTAGATCCCTTCAACACTTGGATCAACAACAACTTATAATCCTTTCATGGAATCTCTCTAAAATTTATTCTTGTTCATAGCCAGAATAGTTGGATCTTCAAGTCAGAAGCTTTGCATTTTAGTCCCCCTTTAACACAATTTACATAAATACATCACAAGGGACCTTTAATCTCCTAATGTTAGCAAAAACTGAAGTTTTATAGACCTTTTCCTTTTCCAACCTTGTAACTGTTTGTACATAATTGAAAAAAATACCATAGAACGGTTGTTCTACGGTCAGGGCCTCAAGAAAAAAAATTACACAATAAAGCAAAAAAAATCACATGAAGAGGTGCTTCCCACACCCTGCACTGGCTTCTCTCCCTCTCCCCACAGAAATAAAATACTCCAGTGTAAACCCAATTATCGGGAATTAAAATGCCGCTGAGTTATATAACCAAACCTCTTAAGAATAAACGAAACAGTAGGTGATAACATCAATGGTTGTTCTCTAGCGGTGGGCATCTTGCAATAAGAAATTCTAATTATTTGAAAACTAGCAGATAACATCGACGCTACTAATTGTGAGTTTCCATGGTGTGGGGTTCTTTTAGGTTCTTCTGAATGTTTGAATGAAGTTGAAACCTACTCCAGAAACTAAACTACTCATAACATTTTGTGCAGCTGTAGGTATATCTTGATGCAAGGTAGTCGACTTAGTCACTTGCAAATATCATTCTCAAGATGACTGATGAGACATAATAAATGTGAAAAGCCCCCGCAAAAAGGAAAAAAGGTATGTGACAATTGATTACTGCAAAATCTCATGATAAACCAAAATATTACACATGGTGCATTGTGAAACTAATATAAAGTTATCAAGCAGCAGACCGGTTTCTTCCATGACATGAAACAAGCGAACAATTCGATGGTGTAACAAACAAACAATTCGGATACAGGTAAAACTTGCCCTGCACTCCATTAAACTCCAGAATGATGCCTGCAGTCTGCAGATCACAACAACTAAATTACAACTAGGTTTGGGAATTTCAAGCAGCTGGTGGTGCTGGCAGCGGTAAAACTTGCCCTGCACTCCATATCAAGCAGCTGTCTATAGAGATGGTTTGGGAATTTCAACTAGGTTGCTATATTTGACCAATTGTCTGACTGCCAACAAACATGAAAAACCAACAACATAGATCCGAGGTGGGGCAAAATGGCAACTGGTGGTGGTGGTGCTGGTGACAAGAAGAAATAGAGATGGGGGCTCACGGGGGATGCGAGGGGGATAGGGGGAGCTCACGGGGGCGACGAGGTCCGGGTGGTGGTGTGGGTGCTCCGGCGACGGTGGTGTGGACGGGGCGGCGTCCGGGCCACCGGCGACGAGGGCGGCGGGGCGATGGCGAGTCGGCCTGGCCACCGGAGTCGGCCGGGCGAGGTCAACGGCGAGCGCCCCCTCTTCCTCCTCCTTCTCCGTGGGGAAAGCGGCGGGGCGGCGGCGTCGGGAGAGGAGATGGCGGCGTCGCGGCGTCTCACGGCGTCGGGGCGGCGTCGCGGCGTCAGGGCGGCGTCGAGGCGGTGGGGCAGCGGCGTCGGGAGAGGAGAGGAGAGGGGAGGGGAAGGGGATCGAGGGCGAGGGCGAGAAGGGGATCGAGGGCCGGGGAGGAAAAATATGGATGGGGGCACAATACTAATGGCGCACCACCCCCCGGTGCGCCATAAGTATATCCACACTAATGGCGCACCTCACCCTGGTGCGCCATTAGTACTTTTTTTTTATTTCTGCTCGAGCCAACAGGTTATCTCCCACCTGACCTGATCCACACCAAGTCCCCTCTACTAGCTCGACTGGTCAGTAGCCAGTTCTCACACCAGGAGGTCTTGGGTTCGAATCCCAGGCTCCACAAATTTTTTTTATCATTTAAAAAGTTGTTTGATACTTATTTATGTTTAAATATGTTCAAACTTGTTTAAATAATAACAGTAATATTTTTTTATAAGACAGTAGCATTTAAAAAGCTGTTTGATACTTATTTTTTTATAAGACGGTGCGCGGGGTGCGGGGGGTCGGCGGTGACGGTTGGGTAGGGGAATCGAGGGTGCGGTGGGTCGGCGGCGGCGGCCGGTGGACTTGGGGGGTGCTCGGCGCCGAGGGGGACCGGATCTGGCGAGGTGGGATAGCGGTCGAGATGGAG
>NC_041390.1:184378943-184435320 GCF_002162155.2 Triticum dicoccoides
GCGTGAAGCTCCTGCCTGATGCCCATTGATTTCAAGTCTGCCCTTGCTTTCGGCCCATCTTTGGTCCTCTCTGGCATGTTGAGCAGGGTACCAAGCAGACTCTCGCACACGTTCTTCGTGATATGCATGACATCAAGGCTGTGAGGCACACGGTGGATCTTCCAGTACGGCAAGTCCCAGAAAACAGACCTCGTTTTCCATACCTTCAGCAGCGGCTCTGGCGCCTTTCGCTTCTTTCCCGGCTCTGGCGCCTTTTGCTTCTTTCCCGGCAGTGGGCAGTCTTTCCAATTTTTCAACAGCTTGTCTATTTCCTCGCCGCTCCTCGTACACGGGCGTTTTCGGGGTTCTGTTTCACCATCGAACAGATCCTTGCATTTCCTCCACGGGTCATCGTCGCGAAGCCACCTTCGATGTCCCATGAACACGGTTTTCGAAGACCCGGGATCTCTATCTAGCTGGCGATACGTTGTGTCATCCATGCACCTTACGCATCCAGAAAATCCGTGGACTACCTGCCCCGCAAGATATCCGTAACCGAGATAGTCGTGCACCGTCGTGAGCAGTGCAGCTCTCATAGGGAAATACTCTTTCTCTGCGGCGTCCCACGTATTGGCTGGCGTTTTCCACAGCGTGTCAAGCTCCTCTTTCAGCAGCCCCAGATACAGATTGATGTCGTTCCCTGGTTGTTTCGGCCCTTCAATTAGCATACTGATGTGAATGTACTTCCTCTTCATGCACAACCAGGGGGGAAGGTTGTACATCCACACAAACACAGGCCAGGTGCTATGTGTGCTTCTCTGGCTGCCAAACGGATTGACTCCATCGGTGCTCACGCCCAGCACGATGTTCCTTGGATCGTTCCCAAATTCTGGGTATTCGAAGTTCAATGCTTGCCACTGGCTCGCATCCTTAGGGTGACTCATCATCTTGTCTTTTTTATCTATCTCCGGATCATTTGCGTCATCTTCTCGCTTCTTCTCCTCCCTATCCGCGTGCCAACGTAGGAGCTTTGCTACCTTAGGATCCGCGAAATACCGCTGCAGACGAGGAGTGATCAGAAAGTACCACACCACTTTTCGAGGAGCTTTCTTCCTCTTCTTGTATCGAGTGACACCGCACACCGGACATATTGTAGACTCCGCGTGCTCGTCCCGATAAATGATGCAATTGTTCATGCACACATGGTATTTCACGTGCGGTAAATCCAGAGGACACACGATTTTCTTCGCCTCCTCCAAACTGGTCGGGCACTTGTTCCCCTTGGGAAGACGTTCGTGCCAGAATGACATGTTCTCGTCGAAGCATGCGTCGGTCATTTTGTGTTTTACCTTCATCTCCAAGGCCATGAGCGTTACTTTCAGGCGGGTATCCTCGGGCCTGCATCCTTCATACAATGGAGTAACCGCGTCTAACTCAAGTTGATCCATCTTGGCTTTCTCTCGGGCGGCAGCTCTTGCGTTATCCGTCTGCTTGAGAAGCAGCTCTTGAATATGAGGGTCCTGCACCCAGCCCATCGATGGTCCAGCGTCGTCTGCTCTGCCGGCATCATCATCTTCATGATCATGCCCGTCGCCTGCTCCGGCATCTTCCTCATCATCATGTCCTGCATCTTCTACATGATGACTGTGTACAGCATCACAGTCGTGATCATCTCCTGGGGATTCTTCGTCTTCTCGCCCGCCCGAGCCGCGGTGGTTGTCTTGCTGCCCTTCCTCATTTCTTGCCCGGCCCGCATGGACGACTTCGTAGTCATCTTCATCACCTTGCCACCGATAGCCATCCATGAAACCACGCAACAGCGGGTGGTCCCGCACCTGCCCGGAATCCGGGTCCGCAATAAGGCTCTTCAGCTTGCATCTTTGACACGGACATCTTATCTCCGTCTCGTTCTTTTGAAGCATCTCGGCCTTCGCGGACCTCAAAAACCTATTCACGATGCCTTCGGTCATCGTGCGGACCATGGTCGCCTGCGGGGTAGAGCAAAACGATATTTTAGAACCAAACAAAAATTTGGCATGACCTTCCCTAAAAATAGGACCAAAAAGAATGCTTAATGCCAAAATTCTCGCCGAAACGGAAATGAATCAACATTTCGGCAAAATATTGGCAACTATCGCATATCAAATACCGGTACACCTCCAAACACAAACACATATGCAACACCACAAACATATGCAACACCACGAACATACATAGATCTAGCTAGGCCGTAAAAAGTGCATGTGCACATTGTTGTAAGGAGAACAACCTAAATATAGCTTCCCCCCTTACTTACCTATTAAAACAAGGTAATTTAACCACTTAATTTGAATGAATCTATGGTGGAAATGAGGTGAAAAAGAGGAGGCACCCGAGACAAGGAGGAGGTGGAGAGAATGAAGTGGGGAGAAAGTGAGTGTGTGGGTAGGAGAGGCTGTCCCAAATATCTTGTTGCTGCCCACTTACTAATGGCGCACCTCTTGCATGGTGCGCCATTAGTACTTACAACTACTAATGGCGCACTTGGGTAGGATACGCCATTAGTATGTTTGGATAGGCGCACTAGTTCAAAAAAAAACTACACTAATGGCGCACCCACTGCCAGGTGCGCCATTAGTAGTTACAACTACTAATGGCGCACTTGGGCAGGATGCGCCATTAGTATGTTTGGATAGGCGCACTAGTTCAAAAAAAAAGTTTCTATACTAATGGCGCACCTGCTGCCTAGTGCGCCATTAGTAGTTACAACTACTAATGGCGCACTTTGCCGGGATGCGCCATTAGTATGTTTGGACAGGCGCACTAGTTAAAAAAAATTGATACTAATGGCGCACCCGTAGCATGGTGCGCCATTAGTTGTTTAAACTATAATGGCGCATCAGATTGTGGTGCGCCATTAGTATATACTAATGGCGCACCATCTTTCTGGTGCGCCATTAGTGTCAATCCCATCTATAGCCATTTTCCTAGTAGTGTCAGACGCCCGACTGTGGCAGGTTCGTTATTTCATTTATCTTTACAAGCCCTTTATGTGGTGTCGCTCAGACGCCCGACTGTGGCATGTGGTTACTTTATTTACTCATAAGCCCTTTATGCGGCATCGCACAGACGCCCGACTGCGGCATGTTTGTTATTTCATTTTCTTATAAGCCCTTTATGTGGCGTCGCTCAGATGCCCGACTGTGGCATGCTTGTTATTTTATTTACTTTATAAGCCCCTTACGTGGTGTCGCTAAGACGCCCGACTGAGGCATGCTCACTTTTACCATCCTTTCGAGATGTCGCTTCAGACATCCGATCGGTGCATTTTATTTCTATTCTGTCATTGCATATTACGGTTGCATATAAATAACCTGCTTGCATCAAGATTTTATTTATGACTGACGATGTGATCATAGAATATTTTAGTACATGTTGATCAATTATATTATACCTTTGTTCTTAATGTTTGCGAGTACATTCAAAGTACTCACTGGCTTGTCCCTGGCTATTGTCTTGGCCAGATTGCTTGCTTGGAGAGGAGCATGGCGATGACAGCCTCAGGACCTAAGCAACGGTGATAGCAGCCTCACGAAGATAGGAGTTAACCTGGTCAGCTGTTCCTGTGGGAAATGGAGTCCCATAGACCGTGGTGATCCACAAACCGCTTCCGCCCTCAACCACTAGAAACCATTTGATGTACTCATAGGCCACAATGGTCATGTACTATATATTTTGCACTTTTGCTTGGAATTTCTGTAACAAGTTGGTGCCTCATCAGCTAACAGTAATCCTGGGGCTGGTGAGCACAACGACCCTTTTCTGGAATTTAATGCCCGGAAAACCGGTCGTGACAAACTTGGTACCAGAGTCAGGCTGACCATTGGCTAATCCTATCTTAGCCAGGTCAATAAACTTAGGCAAACCAACCCACCAGACCTCAGCCAAACCCCAGTCAAGCTTCCCTTGCAAGATAGCCACACCGTGACCCGACACCTGTTGGCAGTCGGTGCCCAACCTATCAACCCAACCTGTCACTCATGCACTAGTGACCGAATCCTGAATAGTCTTTCTCACAAGCATGCGAAGGAAGACTCCGTTCTCTTTTCTATAAAAGGGAACGCTAGCCTCAACCCAACACAGCACAGCCTCTACCCAAACCGAGCTAAAATGCCAGGACCCATCGTCCACAATGAGACCACAGCAACCAACCTTGGAGGCTTTGTGACCATACTCGCAAACCTCACCCATCGTGCCTATGCGTTAGAAGAGCCCCCAGAATATGTTGTATACCAAGGACCCATGAGCAGTGAGAGCCGACAATTCTGGGCCACTGTACACATCTACGGTAGGGGTCTAGCGCCCGAGCGCCCCTACAGGTTCACCGGAAGGACAACTTCCTTTGAGCCTCAAGCCATCCAACTAGCTGCTCGAGAGGCTATAGTTCATCTCCGGCACTTGTCGCCCAGAGTTAACTGTCGCTTGTTCCACTACTACCCCAGACGTGAAGGGTATGGTAGGCCAACCCAAGTTGCCAACGGAGATCACGAGACAGATCCTGCATTGTTGCATCTAGTGCGCTATGTAGGTGCACTAGAGGAACTGTTCGATCAAATCACCATTGATCTAATCGCAGCTCGTGGAGAGCTGGTTCGTCGAGCCCCGGTGAGAGAAGAGAACGAGCCCAACGCCGACAACCCAGTCGTGCTGTTTGGACACCCGATCGAGTCTCTGAGATCTGCCCCAGCCGTCGGCCAAGGTGCTTCGATGACCCCAGAAGTGCTTCGTCGCCTCTTGGGAGCACACTCCAACGGGGTTGTGGCCAACAATCCCCGAGATGGTCACCATCGCTACCCCGAGCCTGCAGCCCCTCAACCCACTCCAGCTAATCCCGACAGTGAGACCCGAAGAGAAGCCTCGACATCCACAAGGCACGCCCGCTTGGATATGAACGAGGTAGACTAATTTACTCGATTAGTACCAAGCCTTAGTACGGCCACGCCCTGTATTTGTGTGTCGCCATGATTGAATGCTGTTTGCTTGAGCGCCCCGATTTTTAATTATAACCATGCTTGAGTACGTCGGTGAACGGTTGCATTTTACTTCGAGCGTACCAAAAACCAACCCCGACCACACAAAGTTTGTGCTATGAGTAAGCTTTTTGGTTCCAACTAACAGGGAAGATATTTCCAAAAAAAACAACCCTTATCAAATCTCGAGGACGAGATTTTTCTTAAGGGGGGTAGTGTTGTGACACCCCAAATTTTTGACCTTGTTTTATTAATTAAAATTTTTGTGTATCTCCTCGCCTCACTTTTCTATCTCGGAGATGCATGCGTGATTTGTTTGCATAAGAAACAAACAAACACACTCTCTCTCTCTCTCTCTCTCATTTATTGTTTGCTGTCCCTTTCTCTTTCACACACATACTCTTTTTGCACACTCACTCATTCTCCTTCACATGCACTTGTTCTCTCTCGACTTAGGCACTCTCTTCGGTCCATAGCATATAGATTTATTGAAAAGTCAAACATCACAAAGTCTAACCATGTACGTGGAGAAAAACATTTACATCTAGAATGGCAAACATATATCATTAGATTCATCATGAGATGTAGTTTAGTATGATGTGTCTTTGGTATTGTAGATATAAATAACATTTGCATAAACTTGGTAAAAGTTTCCAAAGTTCGACTTCTAAAAAATTTATATGCACTGCATTATCGAGCTGATGGAATATCACTTTCCCCCTCTCAGCTATCTGACGCACTACTCAGCCTTATTGGGGCTCCTTTATCTCTCGCAAACTTTATATCTCCCTGGTTCACACATACACATGTCTCGCTCACGCTACATTGACCCATCTAACACTCTCCGCCCTTGTTATCTCTCTATGAGACACGCACCCCCTGAGTACCATAATCCCTCCATCATAGGCGCACACACTCCCCCCCTAAGTATGACTATCTCTCACTAGCCATCAGGGACACACGTATTGTCTCCTTCCATCCATACGTCTATCTCAATATCTCTCGGGGTATCTTCTATCGGGCACACACCTTGTCACTCGATCTCCCACCCATGTAGTCCCATCACAATCTCCAGGGGATCTCTCTATGACAAACATACACTCTCTCCTCGCAATGTCCGCATTTTCTCCGTACGTCTCTCTCGACCTCTCTCCCTTGTTTGTCAGACCCCTCTTGGCCACGTGCTAGGGGTCTTTCTCTCTCAGTTGCAAACAACCACACACTATCTCCTCACCTTTCTTCCACTGTCGAAGATGCATGTGTGATATGTTTGCATAAGACGCACACGCTTTTTCTCTACTTTTATCTTGTGTTGTCCATGTCTCTTTCACACACACACACACTTTTTTTCAGTCACTCTCTATTTCACACACACTCTCTCTCTATCTATCTCTCTCTAGGTAGGTACTCTCTCACGTCCATAAGCATAGGGATGTTTTGTAAAGTCAATCCTCAGAAAAGTTTGACCAGGTATATGTGGAGGAAAACATCTACATCTAGAACGATCATTAGATTCATCACAACATGTACTTACTTCATACTATCATTTATCTTTGGTATTGTAGATATAAGTAATTTCTTTATAAACTTGGTCAATGTTTCAAAAGTTTGACTTCAAAAAAAAGTAGGCACTACATTATCGAACGGAGGGAGTAGCTCATTCTCTCTCTCGACTATCTCTCACGGGCCTCCCCTCTCACTCGAACTCTCCATACTGAGGGATTATACTGTCACTATGTCAGCGTATAGCTCCGTATATTGTTTAGTTGACCGGTCAACCAGTCCACATGCTGCCTTGTCAGCTCGTGTTCTATATCTTCTTGTGCTGGCCCATGTGACAGTGGATGAAAATAATTAAACTAGAGGCCCATCTGGCTCACGGTGAAGTAAACAAAGTTGAAACCACTCAGGGTAGCACCCCGCTCGCTAGTAAATTGAGGGCACACTTCTTCTGCATGAAGGATGCACTCGCGCACACTTCACCACTGCACGGTGGCATGCACAGATGGACACGGTTGTGCACACCCAGCACACAACACACACCAGCACACGTGTACAATGGCATCGCCACCGGCTGAGATGGACGGCGAGGCTGCCAACAAGCGGAAGCGGCTCAAGCCAAAACCGCATCCGGTGAGACTGGACTTCATCAGCAGCCTCCCCGACGACATGCTGCTCGTCATCATCGGCCTCCTCCCCATCAAATCTGCTATGTGGACCACCCTACTCTCCTGGCGGTGCCCCCCCCTCCGGCGCCGCGTCCCCCTCAGCCTCACCATCGATAGCTGCCTCTGTGATAGGGATTGCAAATGCATGGCTGCAGTCTCCAAGATCCTTTCATCGCACCCTGGGCCAGCCAGACGCCTTGACATCCACATGTTCAGTACCAACTGCAAGGTCCAAGCTAAGTTCTACAAGTGGTTCTTATCCTCCGCCCTAGATCACCTCGAGGAGCTCAGCTTTGAAGCTGGACGATGTCGCTCTTTGCCGCCGCCCATGCTCTGCCTCACGCCAATGTTGCATCGCGCCAGCTTCACCTCCTGCTATCTTCCCCAGATTAATGTCGCGCCCGCCCTTCTTCTGCCTCAACTTAAGCAGCTCGACCTCTTCGATGTTGGCATCTCGAAGAGGGCTATGGAGCACATGCTCCGCACCTGTACTGTGCTCGAGTACCTTCGTCTTCAGCAGATCCATGGGTTCATTAGCCTCCACATCGCCTCGACGAATCTCCTATGGATTTATGTGCCTTGCTGGCCCTACAACAAGACATCAATTGGGAAGGGATCACTCCAGCTGTTCCATGTTATGGTAATTGAGAATGCGCCTTTCCTTGAGAGATTTCTTGTATCTGATCTAGAAGGTCCAACAAAAATTAGAGTCACTAACGCGCCGAAATTGACATCATTGGTGTATTCGTCTGCCAAATTCTCCGAACTCTTTATTGGATATGTAATCATTCAGGTACAACATTCATCTTCTCCTCCGTCTTCTTGAAATTCACATTTTTAAATTTCTTCTTGATGTATTTACGATTGTCATCCAAAAAATGATTCCCACAAGCTTGACCCAGTCTATGCGCATAGTGAAGATCTTGGCAATAAAATCTATCGGCCCCAATCTGGATCAAGTTATTGGATTCCTTACATGCTTTCCATGGATGGAGAAGCTACTCATCGAGGTGAAACTTCTTTCCTATTAGTAAACGGTAATCACAACGTAGCTCAATTTTTTCATAATTTTCCCAAATTACGATGACAAGTGTAGTGTTTAAAACTGCATCTACGCACTGCACTGAAAGAAATGTTTTTAGTATTTTTTCGAACGTGATCACCTGCATCGTTTTTTGTTGTACTACTGTATTAGCCTAGGCTAGTCATAGTGGCGAGTAACTTAGACTAACTCTATGGTTACCCTAAGAGCAAGTACTACCTCTGTCCTGGTTTACTCTTCCTATTTTGTAGTATCAAAATTTGACCATAGATTTAACTGACAAAATGATAATGCATGTCACTAAAAATTATATCGTTGGATTCGTATTTGAACATAATTTCAAATGTTATTATTTTTGGTGACATGCATTGGCATTTTCTTAGATAAATTTATGGTCAAAATTTTACACTAAATATGAGGTAGTACAAAAATGGGCTATAACGGCCCTCCACTATGTAGGCCAAAAAACGTGCCAAATTCACTTGTGATGCATTTGGCATCACCTACTTTGCTCCGGTGCCAAATTAACTCACGAAGTGAAAAAACACTTGTGTGGGAGAGGGAGAGGACTGAGGCAATAAAAAACACATGTTTGGGAGAGTGAGAGGCTGGTGCAGTTGGTTTGATTGATTTGTTTATACATGTGGATTTGTGTGCACAGCGGTGCCAACTCTCTCACATCGCTAGAGTGGTGCCAAAATCTTTTGATTTTACATTGATCCGTATTATGTTGCATACTTTTGAGAAATATGGCATCGACCACATAGTGGAAGACAACAAATGCCCAAGCTCTTCACATGCTCCTAGGTAAATGAGAGGAAAGAGAGAGAGAGTGAAAAAATATCACTAGCCAGCCAACCCTATCGTATGAGCAAATGATATTGGTACCTCTTGATGACACGACAATCTTATATAGCCAGCTGCTCTAATATGTTATCTTCTTTTGCAGATAAAAAAAGACCTGAAACTGAAAAATGTGCTGCACTACAACAATGTCATCGAATGCCCTGATCTCCATCTTATAGAAATTGATTTGATAGACTACCGAGGTAGCACGTCTGAGATTAAATTGGCCAGGTTCTTCGTTTTGGAGGCAAGTGTGCTCAAGGTAATGAGGTTTGGCGTTCTTTGGTGCAACAATGAATGGCGTGTTGATCACCGCAAGCGTCAAAGCCTAAATGACAAAGTCTCCGCAGAAGCTGAATTTGTTTTTAAAACATCAAGTGGCTAGAAACTCGAAAATTTATTTGCCCATTAGTGACTTCTCAGGGTGGTGGATTTTAGTTTGTACGATAAAGTTGCATCCACCTAAAGTAACGAAAGTTCTTACATAAAATTCCTAGTAATTCCATCTTAGTAGGTGCAGCATTACTCCTAACATTTGTAATATTAGTTTGAAACTTGTAATATTGTCGTGTCCTATTCCTGCGTTTTCAAAATCATGTGAATCAAAGAGGTCCTGAGTTGGTGATGATGTTGTGCCTGCCGTCTTTCACCAATAGCCGTCGGATCTAGATCTGACGCACACAAACCGAACTTCTGCAGTTTTGCAAAAAGATGCCCGCACTTGTTCTTCAATTTACAAACAACTCCTTGTCTCTCATAATCAGCCTTATCTCCACCCCACCACATCTAGAAGGCCATGGAAAAATATGGCGCGATGGCCGCTGCCGGCGTCGTCCACCCCCAATCTTGGTGTTCCGTGCAATGCACGGGCATCTACACACGGGAAATTATGTATAACATGGCTAGTTGTAAGCAGGCTAGCTCTACATCCATGATGATAGTGATAGCAGGCGGTGAGGCTGACTTTGGTATGCCGAACACGGCACCTACAGTCAGGTGTCATCTCCGGTGCAGGGTCTTGTCACTTCACTTTGAGGAGGAGCACGTAATAATTTGACCAACGGGTAGTACAGTACTACTACTAGTACTAGCACCACCGTCCGGATTTAGTAGTACTACCACGTCCGTCTGGATTTAGTATTTGACTAGCAATATCTAGTAATGCATGTCACAACAAATATACTACTCCCTCTGTAAATAAATACATGGTGTATTGTTTTTTCATTTTTGAACATAGTTCCCGATGATATTATACACTGTCCCTTCAGGTAGATGGCTCAAATCTGAAGTCTCATCAATCAGACTACTATTGTACTCACCAAGCGCTCAGCTCGGTCAGCTACCAACAAAAAATGCAATCAAAGACTACTATTGTACTCCCTCCGTACTCGTGCATTAATCACATTACGAAAACCAAATAGTAATCCCAAAACTTTTAGGCGCGGTGCATTAACTACCCATCTCGTTCCCTATTTTTTGCCACAAAAAAAGAAATCACCCAATAGGAGACGTGGGGTGCGTAGGCATTCAATGACTTGAGACTACTTAGCACAACATTTTTGGTTACATGCATTAACATTTTATTAGTTAAATCAAAGGTCAAAACTTGGTGCAAAATGCAAAGGGGACCAATAAACCAGTAAACATCAAAGTTCTCTCGTTTGTCCCCAACTGGAGGTCCCGTGAGATGACTATACTACACCGGCGCGGAGGGGGACGCGTCTTCATTGACTTACTGCACCTGCCTTTGGGTGTATAACAGGTGGGCCTAACAGGTGGCTGGCCCACCTATCATACAGCCAAAGGCAGGTGCAGTTAAGGCACGGGAGCTCAGTCCCACAGAGGGAGGGCCGAGGAGTAGATGGACAACACACCTGAATGCAACGCAGTCTGCAGTTCTCATACAAAGGCTCCCCGCCAGTCCAATCTACGAGATCCTACGCACCTACGCACCTTAACCAAGGGCAAGAGTGATCATTCCAATCGCAAGATCAGTTGACTACTCCCTCCGTTCCAAAATAGATGACTTAACTTTATACTAACTTTAGTACAAAGTTAGTATAAAGTTGGGTCATCTATTTTGGAATGGAGGGAGTAGAAGCTAGATCCATGGATGTGATCAACGCGAGCATCAGCCGAATGTGCCAGATGGTCCATGACACCAGCTTGCGGCCCGGCACCGAGGAACGTCTCCAGGTAGTGCTTGAGGCCAACATGGCGAGAGGCCACTTGGACGACAACTTCGTATCCTTGCTCGACGAGGTCCTCGTCGGCTTCCTAGACAAGTTAACCGTTGTCAAGAAGCTCACGGATGACCTTGACGTATGCCTCCAGCCCACGCGCCCAGGCTCTATGATGCCCGCCACCCTCAACAGCCTATATGGTGACAACCTCTTCGACGCACTGGTGGCCCTATGACTGGCCGCCGTTGCATTGGAGAATGTCCACCTCGAGGTCGCTGTCGCCGCGCAACGCCTGGCGCAGCAAGACACCATCGACATAATCACCCACGTCTATGCACAAATCATCCACAAGGACCACTACGTGCAAGAGGAGGACGATAGGTCACTGGCCTTCTTGGACCGCAGGGCAACCTTGGACAACATTGTTCAGAACCACGTTGAGCCCGCCGCCAATGCCGCTGCTCCTCACACGTCGGTTGCTGACCCGGTGCACTAGGGCGTGAGCATGTAGTTGATGGATCCGTACGTATCTTTATCGTTCCATCAAATCCATGTAGTAGTATATGGTACTACTAGTAATTATCTTACCTTTCTCATCAACTTCATAATTTTCGTACGTACTGTCAGGACCCCGACTCAATGCCACATTGATCTAGCATGTAACACCTCATATCACTTTGCGGCCTCACGCACGGTATTCCCACGGGTGTCGTCTTACCTTTGCCCGGGACCGTTTGCGCCTTTTGGCACACGTATATGATAATGTCGCTAGCATCCATATGATAAGGAGCCCGGGCTGACATGGCTAGTCGTAAACCCAAAGTGGCACAAACTTACAGGGACAGGCATCCATGACCCAACATCGAACGTGTCGGTCATCAGCGAGTGAATCCAGGCGGTAGCACTGGGCTAGCAGGACTCCGGTGAACCGGGCTGTAGCGGGCTAACAGGACTCCGGTATTCATCGCGTGACATTTCCCCGAAGGGACAGACACAGGAACGAAGAAGGACACATGCCGGCCAGCCTAAGTGTTCCGGAGCAGTAGCAAGCTACCATGGCTCTGTGGAAACACTAGGAGACATTTCCCGGTAAGATCGGCTACTAAGGATAAACAACTAGATAGTCAGATCCCACACATACCAAGCATTTCAATAACATACACACAATATGCTCGATATGTGCAAATACAACATGGCATCACAACATGAGTCTACGACTCAAGTATTTGTTCAATAGGCTCTGAGGAGCGAGATATTACAAACATGGGTCTCATGACCCAACAATCAGAGCATACAAGTCAAAGCACATGCGGAAGCTTAACATGTCTGGGTACAGACAACTATAAATGAAAAAGGCTGAGAAGCCTGACTATCTACTAGATCCTGCCGAGGGTACAAGATCGTAGCTGAGGTAACAAGCTAAACGTCGAAGTCCACATGGAACTACTAGTGAGACTGAAGTCTCTCTGCAAAAACATAAATTAAGCAACGTGAGTACAAATGTACCCAGCAAGACTTACATCAGAACTAACTACATATGCATCATTATCAACAAAGGGGATGGTGGGGTTTAACTGCAGCAAGCCAGCTTTGACTCGGTGGCTATCCTGAACTACGACTGCAAGTAACTCTTTTGAGGTGGCGCACACGAGTCCACATATTCACCATATCAATACACCACTATGGATCCGCTCCCGTCTCCCTACGAGAACGGCATTCATAGCACTCACGCTTATCTTGTGCATTTTAAAGTATCCTCTTTGACTTGTCTATGAACTGATATAAGCAACCCAGAAGTCCTTCCCGCGGACACGGCTATTCGAATAGATGATGTTAACCCTGCAGGGGTGTACTTCTTCATACATGTTTCCACCACTTAGCGTCTGCACACGACATGTGCTCGACAGACTTCAAGCGAAAGCCGACGTGGGTGTAGACCACGACCTACCTAAACACTCAAGTCTCTAGTCCAGGTTTATCGCCTATTCGGGTTCCATCCATGAGGAGATCCGGCCGGAGTTTCTCTCACAGCCCCAAACGATGTGTGCAGGGTTCCCGAGATACCTAACGGGTATTCGGTACACCGTGCCACGTACCTACCGCATCACAGCCCACCCCTACGGTCAGCGCTGTCCACGGCCTCCAGTAAGCTACAAACACCAGAAACTACTTGCAACTCCTGGACAGAGGACTAGGGTGAATAAGAAGTCGAGTGGGGTCTTATTTCAGGGCCCAATGCATGGTAGTAGCTGAATCATGGATCACAAACACAGAACTCAGTTCCTAAGGACGACTTCAATGAGACAACCCACCATGTACTCCTACATGGCCTCTCACCGCTACCTTTACCAAATCGTGTTCACCACTTAGCTTACACACAGTAGGACATGTTCACACACCTCTGATGCATCCCCGATGAATCAGACCCGACTCAACTCTAAGCAGTAGCAGGCATGACAAACAAGCAAGAATGAGTAGGCACAACAGGGCTCAAACAACTCCTACTCATGCTAGTGGGTTTCATCTATTTACTGTGGCAATGACAGGTCATGCAGAGGCTAAAGGGGTTCAACTACCGCAGCAAATAACAGATGAATCGTTGTTGTCCTAATGCAGTAAAAGAGAGCAGGAGCGAGAGAGTGGGATTTTATCGGAATGAACAAGGGGGTTTTGCTTGCCTGGCACTTCTGAAGATAATATAGCTCTTCATCGGTGTCATCGATCACATCGTCGGTATCACGTCTATCGAAAGGGGGCAATCACCGGCAACTGAGGAAAAACACAATCAATGCAATGCACAATATGATGCATGAATGTGACATGGCAATATGCTGTGGTTTGTGCTAATGCAACTAAAACCAGATTAAATGAAGTTGGTTTGAATCCAAGATTCAAACTCAAACTCCATATGTGGATATTTAAATGCCATTAATATGATTTGTGCTAAACAGCATCTATAAGTTGCTCTAACATGCATGAAACCAGTACAGATGGATAGATTGGATTTTTCTGATCATTTTTCATATATAATTTATTTAATTTGGAGTTACGGTTAATTTTCTATGATTTATTGAAGTTTTAGCTATTTCTGGAATTTCCTGATTATTTATAAAATAAACTAAATTCCAGAAAAGGAATATTGCGTCAGCATGGCGTTGGCATGACGTCTGCAGGTCAACAGGGGCTGGTCCGGTCAAACCTGACCAGTGGGGCCCACTGGTCAGTGACTCAGGTGACTAACAGAGTTAATTAATTCTAACTAATCAAATTAATAGCCACGGGGCCCACTATCAGTGTCAGCAGGGGTAATTAGTTTAACTAATTCAATTAGTACTAATCGTAATTAACTAACAGAGCAATTAGCACTAATTAAAATCCTACACTAATTCAGTCAAAGGCCGGCCCCACATGTCATGGACACAGGGGGGGGTCCCGCCATGGTCAAAGTGGGTCAAACCCACCGGCGACATGACGCCGGCGAGGCCCGAGACGGCGGCGCGAACCGGAAACGCGCTACAGGGCATGGGCGAGGCCGTGCTTGGGCTCGTTGGAGAGCCCTTGCTGGTGCGCATCGAACGGTGGTGGCGGCCGTGCCTGTGGTGGCCGGTACCGACGACGGCGAGCTCGTGAGCGGCGGCCGGAGTTCGGGTGCAGTCGGGTTCGGCGCTGCTGCTCGCAAACGAGGGAGCTGAGGCGCTGGAGGGGCTCTACGGGTCACTGGGGTCATCAGGAGCACTCGGAGGCAACGAGCGCAGGTGGAGGAGCTCGGGAGCACGAAGCTCACCGGCCATGGCGGACGGCGGCCTCGGATGCTCGTGGGGCGGCGGCTACAGGGCATGCGCGAGAGAGAGAGGTGAGGGGAAAGGAAGAGGGGATCACGGCGGACTCACAGAGCAGCTCAATGGGCTCGGGGAAGCTTCTGCGACGGAGAATTGACGACGGCGATCTCCGGTGGCCGACGAGGGGAACGGCGGTGCTTGCGACGTCCAGGGGCTTCCGGCGTCGGACGGCTCGGTGAGGAGGAAGAGAGGGACGAGGCGGAGCCCATGGGCGTGTCGGAGAGGCGAGGCGGTGGCTGTGGCCGCGGCGAGCGGCGTCGGTGGCGACGGCCGTGCGTGAGAGAGAGACAGAGGAGGGGATGAGGCGAGGGAGAGTGCGAGAGGGAGTCGGGGCAGCGTGGCGTCATCCAGGCACAGGGTCAGGGAGGAGGACGAGCCTCCAGCGCGAAGCAGGAGGTGACCAGAGCAGGGTGGAGGTGGCGCGCGCGGCGACGTCGCGGTGTCCCTCCTGTGCCTACTGGCACGAGGAGGAAGGCGACAGGGGGAGCCGCCTAGTGGGCTGGGCCGCACCGGTGGGCTGCCAGCACAGGAGCTGGGCCGGTTGCTGGCGCCAGGTGGGGCGCTAGGTGGGCTGCAGGTAGGTGGCCCAGGTAGGCTTCTGCTCTTTTTTTTATATTTCTGTTCTGTTTTCTTTTATTTAATCTTTTGCCACTGTTTTGAATTTAAAATAATCCAAACAATGCCAAAAACTCCTCTGAATATTTTTATTTTGCTAGATGGA
Organism: Triticum dicoccoides; assembly: GCF_002162155.2. Lineage (NCBI taxonomy): Eukaryota > Viridiplantae > Streptophyta > Magnoliopsida > Poales > Poaceae > Triticum > Triticum dicoccoides. Next base: position 184,394,731 of record NC_041390.1, read on the forward strand.
CTTTTCCAAAAGCTCATAAAATATTTCAGGGGTATTTGAAATTATATTCTAATTATATGAATATAATTCAAATTCAAATAGCTAATGATTTAAATTCAAAGTCCCAAGATTAAGTCCTTAAAAATGTTCAATATTTTGGTTGGGACCAGAACCCTTTCCAAAAATTATCAAACATTTAAGAAGAGCATTTTGGAACAATGAATGAGATTTTAGGGTTTTGAGGCTTCCAAATTTCCCCAGTTCAAGTTTCAGAAATTTAAACATGATGCAAACACTAGGCAGCACCAGAAGCTAGGGATGTGACAACTCGCCCCCACTAAACAAGAATCTCGTCCCGAGATTCAAGCGTAGGGTAAGATGAAGGGGAAACGCAAACTAGCACAATCTTCACGATCCAGGTTGCACTTCAACTGAACGTTGATTCGTTCACCATCATTGTCTCGAAGTCTTGCTCTGAGAACTCCAACTATCATGACAACGAGAGGAAGGAAAGACCCTAAAAGAATCGTTCTTCCCGAAGGTCGAACAACTCAGGATTAACTCACGGAATGAGACATAGCAACATCTCTTGAGCTGAGAGACAAAGCACACCTCTAGCAGAAAGGAGTGGAACAAATGACGGAGGTTTACCAGGTAGACTACAATTCCACACTTAAAAAGGTGGTAAACGATTGTCAACGTAGCGAGGAGTTGAGTTGCCATGATACCACAACGAGGCACCTTAGGGATGGTGACTCGTAGATATATCCCCTTAAGTGGCAAAAAGAATTACCTTTGATTCAGAGATCATTGAAACTCTTTAAACCAGCCTAAGGCAATTCTCGAGCGATCGTTTGGAGGGGGTCGGTAGAATGGCATACTCGGACTTGGATGATGTGGATTACCTTGTTGAAAACCACACAAGGGATGATTTTAGTAATTGGGGAGAAGCTCAACAGTAGAGAGTGAGTCCACTGTTTGAAAAGTTATAGCATAACCGAGGAAACTGAGAGCATCCCAGTTAGTGTCGATGATAACACCTAGCGCTTGTGCGTGCTCTCAAGAACTTGAGCATTTCCATAATCATCAAGGTTTTACCAACATCCATGTCAAGGGTGCTGACAACACAACATACTACCATGATGACTAGCGATGGACGATGCAGATGCAAAGGAGGATAACACTTTCTCATATTTCACCTTAGCGAGGCCAAGGGGACGAAATCTGGATGATCGACCGAGAGACATTTAGCACTCCGCTTCTAATGTTCTCCTTGATGTACTAGCGTATCCCATTCCTTGAAATGGTTTGGTATCTAGAACATCAGGTAAAGGTCGTACTTCGGAAACACTAAAATCATAAGGCATAGCTAGGGGGTAAATCCTACGAAGTCCTTGTGGGGAGGTGGCCAACTTCCTCAAACAAGATACTATAATAATAGGTCTACCGGCGGGGTGTGTTGGCCACGACATCCACTTTACCGGTTTCCGAGGGACCAATATTATAGTTCTTGGGAAATGTTCCAAACCATCATATCTGCCTGAGATTCAGATCTGGTTGGTGTCAGGATATTCCAGACTCATCGAGTCTAGGAAGAAAAACAAAAGTTTGCAACACAAATCGACGAGATGACGTTGCGAGATTCTCGGGGAATGAACTACGATAGTAAGCTCCAAAACATGAGCTGGTTCTGCTACAAACATGTGAACATGTTGTCCCAGACAAACTTTATCACATGGTAGTCTTACAATAAAACACTACCGAGTTCAGGTGGGGAACCATCATCGAGGATATCGAAGTCTTTACGCAAGTCCATGGATTAGATCCCAAGCATAGACTTCTTTTCCTTGAACAAGTCAATCAGTGGCTTAGTGTGCTAGGGACACATATAGAATGAAGGTTGCAAGCCTCCAGACTATAGAATACTTCGCACGTGTGCATGACTGATTTGGGATGATTCCAAAGGAAACAAAACAATCTTCCTCGAATTCATGGCGGCAACTTACATCAGATGCACATGAATTAGGGGAAGTCACTACTTTCATCCAAACATATGCTTCATGAACGAAACACGAAGAAATGCTTACACAAGTTTCCAACACTAGGTTAATGTTCAACATGATTCATGGGGGGAGACAAAATGCTACTGATGGGCTCAACAACAACTCATCGGAATTTCCATATCACTGGACTTCCACCATCATGTGAACACGGTGATAGCATTGGTCAGACCAAAGATGTAATGGTGTATGCTCGAGGGATCAACCACGAGTAAGACAACATTACGAGCATCGTTGGTACTGATTTGATTTGACGATAGCCCACACTCAAATCAAAGGATTGATAAGACAATAGGTCCAGCAACTGATCACAGGGACCAATCGATGAAGATATCATCTTTCTTAAACACACACTACACAAGAATATCCCTTTGGAACGAACTAAGTTAGGCAAGCTTTTATCTTCCAATTCTCCAAGTTGTTGTCTAGCTTAACTAACTAGCTCAGGGATATCCAACACAGATTCTTGGAAAAAGGGTGGTTCACAAGAAACCAACTTGATCACGAGCTCAACATAGCGGTCAGGTGACAACCTGATAATACTTCCGAGAAGATCTTCGGAAAATCACGAACCACCGGTATGTTACTAAGCTTGAGAACAATCTTGCTTTTCAGGGCAAGACGATATAATCAAACAAGGAAGGATTGACACTATCCTAACTCATTGATTGAAAAGTGCACCAGGAATAAGGACTAGGTAGCACGATCAATCTTGGAATGATGACTCAATAATCAGCACGCTAAGAATGAGGTTGTTGTCCATTTAACTACCAAGCAACGGAGTTGCTAGCAGTATTGATTTCACACACCATGATTCACTTGTTGGCATTCCGGTTACAATAACACAGGAACCGAGGAATGAACAATGATGGAAAGAAGTATCACTGTACCAAGAGTTCATAGGATGGTGTGCAATTCCTATAACCATCCCGATATAAAGATGGTAATACTCCAAGGTAGAGCAGAGCAAAAGCTGGATTAGCAATTTGTTCTGCGGAGCACAACTTCTTTGACCCAATCCTGGATATGGAAGAGGTACTGGAGTTTGTTTCTCCAAGTCATTCCGCGATAGAATGGCTTGACGGACCACAAGAGTAATAGGCATCGATAAACGAATGCATGCATACTCTTGACTATCAATTGATAGACGAGGGTCAGAAGACAAGTAAAGAGGGACAACTCAAAGGAACATATAACTTTCTGAGTTGTGGATGCATAGATTAGTATGTCGAACCAGGTTCAACATAATTCTTCCGGATAACCCATGCAGAGAGGTAGGACTGGCAGAGTCACGATTTATGAATGGAGATCTCCTCAAGAGTACTCTAATTGTGATCTTTTGATCCAATAAACATCTGCCATAAGCGGTTCATAGTATTTGGAAGAAGGAAATACCACGGACCTCGAGGACTATCGCAAAGTTACTAATATCCTAAAGGAACTAGCAAACACTATCAACATGAAGTAAGTAGAGTGAATCTCGGTTCGAAAACCCAGAAGTGAAATGCCTACTAACTAAGTGGCATCACGGGATGCTTACGAGAATGATGGCCAGAATCATCACACTGGGACACAAATCATGGCTAAATTACTAGATGATCCCCTAAGACACCTAGGGTCATAATACCAGCTCCAACATATATGTCAAGGCAATAAAGTACCTCAACTCACCGATTAGTGTGGTTAATCTGGCCTAAAGGAACATCGAAACGGGAGGAAGGAATTTGCAAATTGCTTCAGACTATTTAGAAACCTGGGATGACTCGGAGAGCATAACGACTGTAAATGCTCAGAAAAGATTTGAGACATTCACAAAAATGGTGGCATAACCACTCAGAAGCACAATATCAAGGTTTCGAGATCAACAGTTAACATACAGAAGTCGTAGGAACTGAACTCAAGCTTAAATCAAACAATCTTATAAGTCTACGGATTAGTAACACGTGATCCTGATAGAAAGAAGAGATAGCCTAGTTCTTAATCCCCGTAGGAAAGATAAGGTGACTCAGATCAGAAGGGCATGAGGTATAAGGAGTAAAAGGAGCCTTACGTTCCAACCCACAATCAATTCCCTTATATAACTAAAGAATTTCTAGACTCAACTTCGACCAGTTTGGCTTGGTAATCCTACAGGCAGTCAAGCTCTGATACCAACGCTGTCAGGACCCCGACTCAATGCCACATTGATCTAGCATGTAACACCTCATATCACTTTGCGGCCTCACGCACGGTATTCCCACGGGTGTCGTCTTACCTTTGCCCGGGACCGTTTGCGCCTTTTGGCACACGTATATGATAATGTCGCTAGCATCCATATGATAAGGAGCCCGGGCTGACATGGCTAGTCGTAAACCCAAAGTGGCACAAACTTACAGGGACAGGCATCCATGACCCAGCATCGAACGTGTCGGTCATCAGCGAGTGAATCCAGGCGGTAGCACTGGGCTAGCAGGACTCCGGTGAACCGGGCTGTAGCGGGCTAACAGGACTCCGGTATTCATCGCGTGACATTTCCCCGAAGGGACAGACATAGGAACGAAGAAGGACACATGCCGGCCAGCCTAGGTGTTCCGAAGCAGTAGCAAGCTACCATGGCTCAGTGGAAACACTAGGAGACATTTCCCGGTAAGAGAGGCTACTAAGGATAAACAACTAGATAGTCAGATCCCACACATACCAAGCATTTCAATAACATACACACAATATGCTCGATATGTGCAAATACAACATGGCATCACAACATGACTCTGCGACTCAAGTATTTGTTCAATAGGCTCTGAGGAGCGAGATATTACAAACATGGGTCTCATGACCCAACAATCAGAGCATACAAGTCAAAGCACATGCGGAAGCTTAACATGTCTGGGTACAGACAACTATAAATGAAAAAGGCTGAGAAGCCTGACTATCTACCAGATCCTGCCGAGGGTACAAGATCGTAGCTGAGGTAACAAGCTAAACGTCGAAGTCCACGTGGAACTACTAGTGAGACTGAAGTCTCTCTGCAAAAACATAAATTAAGCAACGTGAGTACAAATGTACCCAGCAAGACTTACATCAGAACTAACTACATATGCATCATTATCAACAAAGGGGATGGTGGGGTTTAACTGTAGCAAGCCAACTTTGACTCGGTGGCTATCCTGAACTACGACTGCAAGTAACTCTTTTGAGGTGGCGCACACGAGTCCACATATTCACCATATCAATACACCACTATGGATCCGCTCCCGTCTCCCTACGAGAACGCCATCCATAGCACTCATGCTTATCTTGCGCATTTTAAAGTATCCACTTTCACTTGTCTATGAACTGATATAAGCAACCCAGAAGTTCTTTTTCGTGGACACGGCTATTCGAATAGATGATGTTAACCCTGCAGGGGTGTACTTCTTCATACATGTTTCCACCACTTAGCGTCTGCACACGACATGTGCTCGGCAGACTTCAAGCGAAAGCCGACGTGGGTGTAGACCACGACCTACCTAAACACTCAAGTCTCTAGTCCAGGTTTATCGCCTATTCGGGTTCCATCCATGAGGAGATCCGGCCGGAGTTTCGCTCACAGCCCCAAACGATGTGTGCAGGGTTCCCGAGATACCTAACGGGTATCCGGTACACCGTGCCATGTACCTACCGCATCACAGCCCACCCCTACGGTCAGCGCTGTCCACGGCCTCCAGTAAGCTACAAACACCAGAAACTACTTACAACTCCTCGACAGAGGACTAGGGTGAATAAGAAGTCGAGCGGGGTCATATTTCAGGGCCCAATGCATGGTAGTAGCTGAATCATGGATCACAAACACAGAACTCAGTTCCTAAGGACGGCTTCAATGAGACAACCACCATGTACTCCTACATGGCCTCTCACCGCTACCTTTACCAAATCGTGTTCACCACTTAGCTTACACACAGTAGGACATGTTCACACACCTCTGATTCATCCCCGATGAATCAGACCCGACTCAACTCTAAGCAGTAGCAGGCATGACAAACAAGCAAGAATGAGTAGGCACAACAGGGCTCAAACAACTCCTACTCATGCTAGTGGGTTTCATCTATTTACTGTGGCAATGACAAGTCATGCAGAGGATAAAGGGGTTCAACTACCGCAGCAAGTAACAGATGAATCGTTGTTGTCCTAATGCAGTAAAAGAGAGCAGGAGCGAGAGAGTGGGATTTTATCGGAATGAACAAGGGGGTTTTGCTTGCCTGGCACTTCTGAAGATAATATAGCTCTCCATCGGTGTCATCGATCACATCGTCGGTATCACGTCTATCGAAAGGGGGCAATCACTGGCAACTGAGGAAAAACACAATCAATGCAATGCACAATATGATGCATGAATGTGACATGGCAATATGCTGTGGTTTGTGCTAATGCAACTAAAACCAGATTAAATGAAGTTGGTTTGAATCCAAGATTCAAACTCAAACTCCATATGTGGATATTTAAATGCCATTAATATGATTTGTGCTAAACAGCATCTATAAGTTGCTCTAACATGCATGAAACCAGTACAGATGGATAGATTGGATTTTTCTGATCATTTTTCATATATAATTTATTTAATTTGGAGTTACGGTTAATTTTCTATGATTTATTGAAGTTTTAGCTATTTCTGGAATTTCCTGATTATTTATAAAATAAACTAAATTCCAGAAAAGGAATATTGCGTCAGCATGGCGTTGGCATGACGTCTGCAGGTCAACAGGGGCTGGTCCGGTCAAACCTGACCAGTGGGGCCCACTGGTCAGTGACTCAGGTGACTAACAGAGTTAATTAATTCTAACTAATCAAATTAATAGCCACGGGGCCCACTATCAGTGTCAGCAGGGGTAATTAGTTTAACTAATTCAATTAGTACTAATCCTAATTAACTAACAGAGCAATTAGCACTAATTAAAATCCTACACTAATTCAGTCAAAGGCCGGCCCCACATGTCATGGACACAGGGGGGGGGTCCCGCCATGGTCAAAGTGGGTCAAACCCACCGGCGACATGACGCCGGCGAGGCCTGAGACGGCGGCGCGAACCGGAAACGCGCTACAGGGCACGGGCGAGGCCGTGCTTGGGCTCGTTGGAGAGCCCTTGCTGGTGCGCATCGAACGGTGGTGGTGGCCGTGCCTGTGGTGGCCGGTACCGACGACGGCGAGCTCGTGAGCGGCGGCCGGAGTTCGGGTGCAGTCGGGTTCGGCGCTGCTGCTTGCAAACGAGGGAGCTGAGGCGCTGGAGGGGCTCTACGGGTCACTGGGGTCATCAGGAGCACTCGGAGGCAACGAGCGCAGGTGGAGGAGCTCGGGAGCACGAAGCTCACCGGCCATGGCGGACGGCGGCCTCGGATGCTCGTGGGGCGGCGGCTACAGGGCACGCGCGAGAGAGAGAGGTGAGGGGAAAGGAAGAGGGGCTCACGGCGGACTCGCAGAGCAGCTCAATGGGCTCGGGGAAGCTTCTGCGACGGAGAATTGACGGCGGCGATCTCCGGTGGCCGACGAGGGGAACGGCGGTGCTTGCGACGTCCAGGGGCTTCCGGCGTCGGACGGCTCGGTGAGAAGGAAGAGAGGGACGAGGCGGAGCCCGTGGGCGTGTCGGAGAGGCGAGGCGGTGGCTGTGGCCACGGCGAGCAGCGTCGGTGGCGACGGCCGTGCGTGAGAGAGAGAGAGAGACAGAGGAGGGGATGAGGCGAGGGAGAGTGCGAGAGGGAGTCGGGGCAGCATGGCGTCATCCAGGCACGGGGTCAGGGAGGAGGACGAGCCTCCAGCACGAAGCAGGAGGTGGCCAGAGCAGGGTGGAGGTGGCGCGCGCGGCGGCGTCGCGGTGTCCCTCCTCTGCCTACTTGCACGAGGAGGAAGGCGACAGGGGGAGGCGCCTAGTGGGCTGGGCCGCACCGGTGGGCTGCCAGCACAGGAGCTGGGCCGGTTGCTGGCGCCAGGTGGGGCGCTAGGTGGGCTGCAGGTAGGTGGCCCAGGTAGGCTTCTGCTCTTTTTTTTATATTTCTGTTCTGTTTTCTTTTATTTAATCTTTTGCCACTGTTTTGAATTTAAAATAATCCAAACAATGCCAAAAACTCCTCTGAATATTTTTATTTTGCTAGATGGACTTTTCCAAGAGCTCATAAAATATTTCAGGGGTATTTGAAATTATATTCTAATTATATGAATATAATTCAAATTCAAATAGCTAATGATTTAAATTCAAAGTCCCAAGATTAAGTCCTTAAAAATGTTCAATATTTTGGTTGGGACCAGAACCCTTTCCAAAAATTATCAAACATTTAAGAAGAGCATTTTGGAAGAATGAATGAGATTTTAGGGTTTTGAGGCTTCCAAATTTCCCCAGTTCAAGTTTCAGAAATTTAAACATGATGCAAACACTAGGCAGCACCAGAAGCTAGGGATGTGACACGTACTCCATGCATGAACTGCGCCAGAACCAGACTTCTCATTACTCTAGGGAAAATCGTTAATTCTATCTATTGGTCGGGCCATGCAGCAAAACCAAATTTTACAAGTTAGAAGTTCAAAAGGAAAAACATGTCGTGTTGGCATCGCACCCCCACATGGTTGGCCCGGCACGCCGCTCAAGGGGGAATGCGTGTTGTGTTGCATTTTCACTTACAAGTGGGACCGCAGTTGAGCAAACCGACTATTGGGAAACCCCCATCCCGCCCACTGCGCGATGGCTGAGAAAACAGGAGGGAGAAGAGATGGCTATAGCATGGACTCCAGGAAAATTGGTGTCAGATGGGACTCGTGTGGCTGGCGTGTGTCTTACTGCTAGACGTGAATGCTAGTTATGTCCCATGCCACCCCACTATATCGAGGTGCTGGTTACGTAGAGCGAACACATTATCTCCCCAGGAGTACGGTACACCACTAGTACTGGTCACATTGTCACGAAATTTCCTGGAGTCCATGCTCAGCCCTCCTCTCTCTCTCTTCTCAGCCAACCAGCAAACACGCGGAGCCCATCGTCTCTTTGCTCACATGCGGTCCCACATATCATTGAAAATGCAAGAGGACCCACTGAACCTACACATCTTTCACCTCGACATGCTAGTGATGAAAAACAAATCCAATAAAGATCTTCGGTGGCCGCTTTTGGAGTTACTCAAGAGTAAGATTATATTAACAGTTTAACCCAGGATGCACATCATGTGGCTTCAACTAGCACTCCATTTTCTTGCATGACACGACCTGGATGATGGATGTCCCATGTGTCGGCAAAAGGAGGAAGAACTCGACCAAATCTTCTCCACATTTAGACCGGAGGAGTAGGAAACACGGCAAGCCCTGTGCCTACATCATACTATGTACAAGCCCACCTCACGTAGTCGCGCTATCACCATATTTCTCGGCCTCCGTGCGACACCTAGCTCTAGTTGATCTAACCAGAACTAACTATTGTGCTAGCATACTCCAATATCCGGTTGGCTCTATGTGATGTGGCAACTTCATATAACCGGATGCTGGCTATACTACTATGGTACTCACACTCCAAGAAGTGAGTCGAAAACCATTCATAAATTGGGTTTATGAAATGCATATGCGAATGTACCATTCATTACATACGACAAGTCATCAACACACAATGACAATGAGGATACATGTTGGATTATAGATTAGTTCCAACAAAACATTCTAGTAAATACTGAAGTTTTCATCAGACAAAAGTTGTCAAGCAATGAAATGAACTTCAACTCAACCAATCCTCGGCGTTGGAAACGCTTGCTTAGAACCATAGGTAAGCCACTGGGAAGGGCCAACTATTGTCAATCTCGAGACCAATGCAGGACTGAACATCCAGGATGAAGCGGCCTATATCAGGACGCATATTGTGAGGGCCATGGTAGGGAACCATAGAAATGTCCAAGGTATAGATACAGTTGCTTCTCATAAACGGTTGTAACATTGTGCCAACAGCAGCTGGATCGCCTTTCACCATCATTGGATAGTTTTGTCCAAGGAAGAGCGAGTTTCCTCCAAGACTATCAATACTGAACTAGGGAGAAGGTGTTGGCGCTAGCACACTAGTATCCATCCCGACTACCATGCAATAGATGTTGAAATGTGTCCGGAGAGTGCGACCATGTGACACAACACTTGCTTTCTTAGTAACATCAACAGTGCCCTATATACAGACAAGAAGAGGTGATCCATCGGAATAAGTTGTCAGGCGCCACTGAGTATATGGGTCCTGCTCGTCCTCATACTCGTGAGCATCACCATCTTCATCTACCCCTTGGTTATAAAAAATTTCAAGTATAGGTGGTGGAATGTTCACAGGACCTTGGAAACAAGAGAAGGTTAATTAGTAAAGGGAAACTAGATAACCCGCATGCATGTGGATGAAACAATTATACTTAAGGTGGAAGAAAAATATACCGGAAGCATCAGGATTCCATGCAAAAACAGTGCCACGAGTGGTGGCAGCAAACACAAGAGGCTCGTATTGAATTGCATCACAGTACTCATCCGTGTACAAAAATTGATTTTTGAGCAATATCCATTGAAGCGTGGAAGTAAGGATGGCAACAAGCTTGTCGAAGATAGCAACAACTTCATAGTTCGTGTAATCCCAAGAGCGGTTGGGAACTCGACAAATTGCTATATTGCATAGACGACAGTCACCATGATCGTATTTGAACGTACGTAGATCATCTGTGTGCTCAACCTCAGGGCAGTATGAGATATTTGGAAGTGGAACCTGGTGACGAGTATACACATTCACAAGTTCCCACTCATAGTTGTACCCAATATAAACAACCCAATCTCCATTTGTGCCTGCCCAGGCCTTACCCTTAAGCGATGGCATCTTAACATCACATGTATCATTATCAAGCGGCATCAACTTGCACAAGGCGAGGCTTCCATCATCCGCGCGCAAGGGAGCAGGGTCATGGCGAACAAGATATGGCAGACCAAACCGCTCCTGGACCCTCTTGGGTTCTTCGTAATGATGTTATTAGTTGAGTCGAGAATTGTCTTGAACGAGCATGTCATCCTAGCCGAGGTGATGACCTCACCCCGATAGATGAGTGCCTCCACCACGTCATCTTTCAGATCAGGGCAAGAATAACGGGGTCGTTTCCGGTCTGTTCCCTCCATGGAGAAGATGAACGAACAATGGCAGAAGGAAGGGTGAAGGAAAAGGGAGGAGGGAGGAAGAGCGTGCGACAACAGTTCCAAATCAAGAGGGAAAGGTGAAGAAGCGGTGGACGGTTGCCACGGTACACGAAGAGGCTAGTGGGGAGCGGACGGTTGCCACAGAGGTGAGACACTAACGACAAGGCCGTCCTGTCAGACCTAGCGCCCGCGCGGGATGGCCTCTGCCCCCCACACGAGCGAAGCCACTTCGCATCCCCACACAGTTGGTCCGCCATGCTGCTAGGGAAACGCGTGTTGTCTTGCATCTTCAGTTAGGCCAACTCCAACAAGTGCATCTCTAATGTGCACTCGCCCAGCCCCCTTTCCCTCGACGCCCCTGAGCTACCTAACCACGGCTACCTATTTTGTGCACCAGCGACCGGATTTGGAGCAGATCTGGTCGGGCTTGAGCTTGCCCGGCTGTGGGAGGCCGCGCCGCACCATGGACTGGCCGGGCACCGGGCCAGAAGGCCCCGGCAAGGCCGCAAGGCCACATGCAGGTACTGACTCCTCCTCTAGCTGCTCGGATCTACACCGTCGGTGGTCCGCCGGCAGATACATGAATGGTGGTTGGTCAGGCTCGGTGCTAGCCCAAAAGCTCGTCGGTGCACCGTTGCCACTCTTTACATGCAACGACGGCCCAAAGAAGGTCTTATGCCGCGTGTCTATAATGCCGGAACATCCCGAATGGGTGTTCATCAAGTGCTCAACCAATGGGGTATGTGCTACTTTAGCTTCGGTTGTGCTCTCAGATTTGACTAGTTATGCTAACTTCAAATTTTATTGCATACAATGGATGCATGTTTTGGTATTGGGAAGAAGAGTACATCGATATATTGATAGAGCGCTATTTAGTAGATGTTCTAGCACTTTTAGCTAACAAAGAGGCTAGAGATGAGACTAGTGCACTTGTTGATAGAATAGAGGCTAGACATGAGACTAGATGTGAGGAAGCAACGCCTACTTCTTTACACTCGAAGAAGAAAGAAGCACACAAGATCGAGCCTCCGCAGATCAACAATGAATGCAACGAGAAGGCACTAATCCAACTTATAGGAGCAGTTATGGAAGTTGGATATCTTCTAAAATGTATTCTTGTGGTTCTTGTTTTCTTTGGTCTTGCTTTTATAGTCAAAATTTGGTGATGTATTTCCATGTACCAAAAATCAATGATGAAAAAAAAGATAAGTGTTTGCAAAGAATAATGTACGTAGACGGGATGCGGCCGGGATGCATCCGCGCATTGGTTGCACGACCACCACATCCGAGAAATGGCCCCGACACGACCCCATTGCCCTACCCAAACGGACAAAATCCGGGCAAACGAACATCCATTTGGGGTCATGCACTGGAATTGGCCTTACAAGTGGGACCGCGGTTGAGGAAACCGACTATTGGCAAACCCCCACCTCGCCCGTCGTGCGATGGCTGAGTTAGAGAAATGAGGATGTTGAAGAGATAGCTGTAGCACGGCCTCCAAGAAATATGGTGTCAGATGGAAGTCGTGTTGGTGGCGTGTGTCGTACTCCTGGACGTGAATGCTTGTTTTGGCCCATGCCACCCTACTATATACCGAGGATTCGAGGTGCTGATTACGTACAACAAACACATTAACATATGGCCCACCTCACATTGTGGCCAAATTTCTTGGATTCTGTGCTAGGTTAAAAGTGTTCTTTGTGAGAGTGGATGGGTGGTCTCAAGTTTAAAACTTGTTGTATTACGTATACGTAGACGTAGAGACAGTGCAACAGTTTTGAAATTTTCAACCCAAACATCAGAATGCAATTTCTACAGTTGATTGGGCTCATTCGAGGACCTATGATAATAGGATTCGCAGCTATAGTAAAAACACCCGCCCGACGTGCGAAGCATGTGAAGCTAGTACAAATAGTAGTACTCCACTATTGTTGATTGGACTCATCCCATAACCTGTTGCAATGCATGTACAATTATGTATTCAGAAAATATTTTTTTGCCTCGTCGCAGCACCCACTCTGAGAAGTGACTCGAAAGCCATTCATAAATTTAGTAAGTATATCACAGGCATATCATTTAGCATTACATACAATAGGTCATCAGCCCACGACGATAGCGAGGATACATTATAAATACTAAAGTTTTCAACACACACAAAATAACAAGCCATGAAATGAACTTCAGCTCAACCAATCCTCGGTGTTGGAAACGCTTGCTTTGAACCAGAGGAGATTCTTTGGGGAGGGCCAACTATTGTCAACCTCGAGACCAACGCAGGACTGGTCATCCAGGCTGAAGCGGCCTATATCATGACCCATATTGTGATAGCCACGGTAGGGAACCATAGCAATGTCTGAGGTATAGATACAATTGCTTCTCATAAATGGTAGTAATGTTGTGTCAACAGCAGCTGGATCGCATTTCACCATCATTGGATAGTTTTGTCCAAGGAAGAGCGAGTTTCCTCCAAGACTATCAATACTGAACCAGGGAGAAGGTGTTGGCTCTAGCACACTAGTATCCATCCCGAATACCCTACAACGGATGTTGTAATAGGTCCGGAGAGTGCGACCATGCGAGACAACACCTGCTTCCTTAGTAACATCAGCAGTGCCCTGTATACAAACAAGAAGAGGTGATCCATCGGAATAAGTTTCCAGGCGCCACTGAGTATATGGGTCCTGCTCGTCCTTATGCTCTTGATCATAACCATCATCATCTCCCTCTTGGTTATAAAATTTATCAAGTATAGGTGGTGGAATGTTCACAGGGCCTTGGAAACACAAGAAGGTTAATTCGTAAAGGGAAACTAGCTAACTAGCATGCATGTGGATGAAACAATTATAATTACGGTGGAAAATGAACGTACTGAAAGCACCAGGATTCCATGCAAGAACAGTGCCACGAGTGGTGGCAGCAAACACAAGACCCTCGTGTTGGGGAACATTGCATGGGAACAAAAATATTCCTATGAACACCCAAGAAACACGGTTCATGTAGTCGAACATCTTCGCGATCCAATCATGACCCGTCTCGCGAACTCCCGATCCAAGTGCTGCAAGGACGACACCTCCGTGCTCAACACACGTATGGCTTGATGACGCCTTCACCTCCTCGATCTAGCGAGCGATGGTGAAGTAGTAGCTCAAATCCTCCGGCAGCACGACGAAGTGGTGGCGGTGGTGGTGGCGTAATCTCAGTAGAGCTTCGCTAAGCGCTACGAAGAGGAAGAGGGATGCGAGGGAGAGGAGAGGTAGCACTGTGGCGTGGAGATGTGTTCTTGGGCTGTGGCTGCCCTCTCTCTACCTCTCTATATATAAAGGAAGGGAGGAGGGGGTGGCGCCCCTAGGGGGCAGCGTCCAGGGCAGATGGGATCTCCCCTAGGGTGACTTGCCCCCCAAGCTAGGAGGTGGGAAGCCCTAGGGGGCTCCCCCAACCCTCCTGGTTACGTTAGATCGTGTGAGGGGGGCGATCAACCCCTTAGTGGGCTGGTTTGCCCCCTCCCCTTGGCCCATGCCCCCCCCAACACTTGCCGGGGCCCCATGAAACCCCTTTCGGTGATGCTGGTCATCACCGGGTACCCCCGGAATAATTCCGGAGTCCAATACCCTTCGTCCAATATATCAATCTTCATCTCCGGACCATTCCGAAGTTCCTCATCATGTCCGGGACTCCAAACAACCTTCGGTAACCACCATAATCACTCAACTATACTCATATCGCACCAAACGTTAAGTGTGTAGACCCGGTGGGTTTGAGAACTATGAAGACATGACCGAGACACCTCTATGGTCAATAACCAATAGCGGGACATGGATTCCCTTATTGGTTCCTACGTATTCCACGAAGATCTTATCGGTCGAACCTCCATGTCAAGGATTCAGCTAATCCTATATGTAGTTCCCTTTGTCTATCGGTATTTTACTTGCCCGAGAATCAATCTTCGGTATCTCCATACCTAGTTCAATATCGTTACCGACAAGTCTCTTTACTCGTTCTATAATACAAGATCCCATGACTAACTCATTGGTCACATTGCTTGCAAGCTCATTGTGATGTTGTATTACCTAGTGGGCCGTGAGATACCTCTCCGTCATACGGAGTGACAAATCCCAGTCTTGATCCATCCCAACTCAATAGACACCCTCGAAGATACTTGCAGAGCACTTTTATAGTCACCCAGTTACGTTGCGACGTTTGGTACACAGAAGGCACTCCTCCGGTGTCAGTGAGTTGGATGATCTCATGGTCATAGGAACATATACTTGACATGCAGAAAACAATAGCAATAAACTTAACACGATCATATGCTATGGTCATAGTTTGGGTCTTGTCCATCACATCATTATCCCAATGATATGATCCCATTATCAAATGACAACTCATGTCCATGGCTAGGAAACCATAGCCATCTTTGACCAACGAGCTAGTCCAGTAGAGGCTTACTAGGGATATGTTGTTGTCTATGTATCCACACATGTATTTGAATTTCCGGTCAATACAATTATAGCATGGATAATAAACGATTATCATGAAGAAGAAAATATAATAATAACACCTCATATTGAATTACATCATAGTACACATCCGTGTATAGAAACTAATTTTTGAGCAATATCCATCGAGTCAAAGTATGAGGGACGACAACAAGCTTGTCGAAGATAGCGAGAACACAAGCATTCCTATAACCTCAAGAGCGATTGGGAACTCGACAAATTGCTATGTTTTGTAGATAATAGTCACCATGATCATACTTGAACGTACGCACAATACCGGTGTGCTCAACCTCTGGGCAGTCTGAGATTTTTGGAAGTGGAACCCGGTGATGAGTGTACACATTCACAAGTTCCCACTCGCAGTTGTACCTAATATAAAAAACCCAATCTCCATTTGCGCCTGCCCAAGCCTTACCCTCAAGTGATGGCATCTTAACATCACATGTATCATTATCAAGCGGCACCAGCTTGCACAAGGCGAGGCTTCCTTCATCCGCGCGCAAGTGATCAGGGTCACGGGAAGAAGATAGGGGAGATCAAACTGCTCCTGGACCCTTGGGTTCTTTGTAATGATGTTATTAGTTGAGTCGAGAATGGTCTTGAACGAACCTGCCATGCTAGCCGAGGTGACGATGTCGCACTGATCAATGAGTTCCTCCGCCACGTCATCTTTCAGATCAGGGCAAGAATAACGGGATCATTTCCGGCCTGTTCCCTCCATGGAGGAGACGAACAAACAATGGCAGAAGGAAGGGTGAAGGCAAATGGAGGAGGGAGGAAGAGTGTGAGACATCAATTCCAAATCGAGAGGGAAAGGCGAAGAGGCGGTGGACGGTTTCCATGGTACACGAAGAGGCGCCCCGGCCTACATAGATGTCCGTTCAAAAATTGTACAAAAGTACTCGCTGTCATCTCACTAACATGTTGGAATGGGACCACATGTCAACGAAACATGGTGTGTAATTTCTCGTGCAGAATGCGATCTGGCCGCGTTGGCCCCAGGGGCCGCATTAGTTATTGACCTTTATTTTTTTAATGGCATGCAATTCAGTTTTTAAGCACGACTAATTGGTACTATATGCAGAAAAAATACAAGCTACTCTACCACTACTCCACCTCTAGTACTAGTATCAAAAATGATATATAGGTTGGAGCTTCAGCACTTTCTTGCTAAGGGTTGCCCACTTGTTTCTCACAATATCACCCTCTCTCCAGATCTAGAAAAGACAACCTCTCTCTCCCTCCTCACTGGTGGTCTCAGATCCGCCGAGGAAGAAAATGACATGCAGCGTTGACGCACTCGTCGGTGGCGAGCGAGGTGACACACTGACGACAAGGCCGTCCTCTTAGACCTATCCCCTGCGCGGGATGGCCTCCGTCCCCAAGCTCCCTGCCACAGTGTGTACGGAGGATGACGACCACGAGTGAAGCCACTTCCTGCCGACCCTCAAGTATGCTACCTCTTTTCGAACCATACCCTTGTTGTATTGCCCCATCTGCCACGTCGCTGCATGTGGATCTTTTTCCACTCCACCATCTTCCCAATGCGATATCATCTGCTCTGCTGGTCACGCGGATGAAAACCTTAATTTGCACTATTAAAGGAAAACCCTACTTCATGTAGACTAATCCATGTCTGGGTTGAATAAGGAAAGGTAGGGAGAAAGTATTGTCCAAGAGACTAGGCATCGAATCCGCACCTAGGTTGAAAAGGGGAAAACAATAGCTAAGGAACGAATCTCGTGTCTCTTGGTTGAAAAAGTGTGAAAAGGGGTAGAAAGGCATGACAAAGCAATAAAGAATTACCAGGTCAATTGGTTTGTTGTCCCCACATAGGAAAAAGGTGGCTAAAGAGAACAAAAATGGGACCTAATCCACATATGTTGCTTGGATATTATTTGCTCTAGGCACCACTCTATGCGTCTGTGGAGGTACATCGTACTGGTGCGCCACTGTCCGAATGGGCATCCCATGCTCTTATTGCCACTTTTTTGTTGTTAGTATAATGCCAGCGGTAAAGTCAAACAATGCTACTGGTAAAGTTATGCCACATTTAACTAATGCCGCACTCAGTCTAATGCCACCCATAAATTTAAGCAATGCCATTTAATGACACTAGATTATTTCAGGGTTAGCTGTTGATTGTGGATATACTAAAGAGATTTCAGCTAAGGCATTCTAATGTTGTTGCACAACCAGTATACCAACAATGAAACTTGTTACTACCTTCAGATTTTTGCACTGTTAATGCTTATAGATTACATACCTCACTTTCATGAGATAAGTCAATTTTTTGTGCAGTGTCACCAAAATGACAAGGCGCTGATGTCATTTTATTTTGGTTAAATTGCACAAAAAATTACGAAGAGAAGAGGAAAGGTCAAGAGTGGGCACCTCCTCCTTCGGTTGTTCTCTTGATACATTTGATCAAGTTTTTATGTTTGATCAATTATCAAGATTGGGATAGCAATTTTTCAAGTCCCCTTGAGTTTGAAATGATATTTACCTTGAAGGTACATGATTTGCATTTTTATACTGTCATTAGTTAGTAATGCTAGTTACCTTCAGACTTTTGTATTTGGTTTAATGTTTTTGCACAGCTAGTATACGAATGTTGAAACTTGTTACCTTTACATTTTGTATTGCTACTGCTTATAGAAATCTTCCAGTGCTAGCTTATGGAAATCTGGTCAGTAAAACCATTGTACTGTACCCCTTAATAGAAAAACTACTCTACTGTTGCACTAGCCACTGGATTAGTGTATATGTGTACTATTCGAATGGTGTTGCATTAGCGTATGGACATATATAAAGTGTGGCAAGCTTTCCTAGATATGTGCTCAAGAAAACTACTACCTGTTTTTCTAAATACTAGACGTTTGGGTACTTTAAATTGAACTGCGAATATGTCTTATATTAAGGAACAAAGGGTGTAGAGTTCACTCAAATTATCTCGGTAAAGCTAGTCACACCTTTGTTAAAATTAATGTTCATTATGTTATCGGAGGAGGTTTGTATGTTTGTCTCTAATGCCTGTCGATTACATATCTGACATCATGATGTAATGTTAAGTCATTTCTTTTCGTATAGTGTCACTGAATTGTCAAGGCGGTAATGGCATTTTATTTTAGTTGAACTACACAAAATATGCTTAAAAGAAGAGGAAAGGTCAGGCATGGTTCACTTTTTCAGAAAAAACTATGTATGACTTCCTGACATCAGCTGATGTTGCCTTATTTATTGCTTCAAACAGGTGGTTAGAAACAGTCTTGCAACCTTTTTTGGAACGCTTATATTTGCGAGTCTATGCTTCAACTAGTGCCACTTTTATAGTAATCACACTTTCAATATATATGCAAACAGGGATGCTCGATTTTAGTGGAACTGCACAAAAAGTCCAAATGGTTCAACATTAAGAGCATGTTTTCTTCCAAACCTTTATATCCAATTGGTGGCACTATGAGCTATTCATCACTAAGGTACATGGTTTGCTACTATCTTGCTACTCTTTTTGTACTGTCATTAGATAGTAATATTAGTGGTTTGCATGTGAATTTATTGGTAGGGTGGACCTACATTGGAGGTGCAGGACATGATTCAATGATTGGATGGTCAATTTCGGTTGTATCGATTTCACCTCTTCCATCACTGCGAACATGGATATCCTTGGTCTAATGAGGAATAGGTGCTATATTTCTGCTCTGAACCAGCAAATCAATTCAGTATGAAATTTTCCAGGGCAAAACATGACAGTATCAAATTGTCCAGTGCAAAACATGACAGATGCTAAGCGGAAGAGGCGTGTTTAAACCGAAAATACAAGGTGGGGTATGTGTTTAATAGATGGTTGACATTTGTGCAGACACATGTCTTCTTGAACAAACAAAGCGACCGCAATTTTGGTGAAACTGCACAAAAGAATAGTATAGCCACTGCATGCAGTGCCATTTGAAAATAGACACAGAAAGACTGGATAGTCACTTCATGGACTGCACAAAAGTAGTATTGTACTATTTATTGGCCAACACTAGGTGCTTCATTGCATTGGTCTGATTATACAATGGGCATCATTTTGCCTAAGTTAAAGTTTGTATTCCTAAACTAGTCTCGCCCTGTGATCGAGAGAAGACCAAATCATATTGCAGTGGATGTTCCTCCATCGTGTGTGGTTCATTATCATGTTTCCAGTGTGTTGGTGAAACCAATTACGTTTGCAAGAGGAATTGTAGACTTTACAAACAAATTTGTATTTCACTCTGTATTGAATGTTGGCCCGGAGAAGCATCCATGTTAGTAGGAAGAACAAATGTTTTTTCTAGATCTTTGCTTTTGGAGCTACATATTTGTATATGATCTGTGAATCATTGAGATGCATTAACATGTTACTAGTTGGTTGTGAATTTGGGCTACTAATGTGAACATATTACAATGCCAGGCCTGTGAGTCTCGTGTGAACATTTCGAACGGACCGGCTCTTACTATTGTGCACAACATGATCCTCTGTGGCCTGGCTCTGCCCAGGATTCCCGGGTGGCAGGATGCATTGTGGCCACGCCCCGTCTCCTCGTCATTATGAGGTGCTAACTTCAAGGGAAAGGAGGTGGCCGCCTGCTAGGAGTCGGCCTCTTTGGAGACCGCCTGCAAGGAGTCGGCCCACCTCATGGCCGCCCTCTGGGCTTTGCTGCCTTCTAGGAGCCGGCCGCTTGGACCAGCTGGCCCAAAGGATTCGGCTCATTGTCTTTGAGGATTGAGGGGCATAGCTGGCCCCGATGTCTTGAAATACCAAGGGGAGCAGATAAGGCTACCCACGATCATTTACTCCGACAGTAGTCCCCGAAGCTGGCGGGGCGCCGCGGCTGAAGGGGTGAGGAGCCCCAACAGCTTCCTACTCCGAGTGGTCTGAAAGAATTGATTCATCCGTCTTCTAGAGTGCCGACAATTAGGAGTCGATAGTATTCAAGCACGCTGCCTGGTAAATTTGAAACACCCGCGATGAGTCGGACGAATCGCCAGCGGATAGTTGGCCCGCCGCCCATTGCTTGCCTGCCACGTGGTGCTAGCAGGCCGGGCCAGCCTGCCAGGCCACACACACGACGAGGCATTGCCGCGGGCCTGGGCCCGCCACTACAGGGCCTTGGCACGCGTGCGGATCCGCTGCGGTCGAGGCGAGCGCTTGGGCTTCCGTGGCAGTCATCCTGCGCCTTAATTGGCATGGCAATCGTGGGATCATGGGGGGAGTGGGCGCAGTTAATCCCACGCCCCCCTACGTTCGTGCCTCCTCGGCTTCGCCGCCTTGGGATATAAGTAGGGGAGGAGGGGGGCGTCAGACGCACACGCGCCCTCCTCACTCCTCTCCTTCTTCTTCTCACTGTTGCCGCAGCACCCCCACCTCTTCGCCGAAGTGCTGCCGCAGCCCGTCGTCGCCGAACTTGTCTTCTCCTCAGCGCTGCTGCTCCAATGCGGACTCACGCACTCGTCGCCACGGCATGCCTCTGTTGACCTCGAGCTCTCATGGCTCGCGAGCGGGCCAACACGTGGGACGACTCCAATGTCCACGAGGATCACCTTGCCTACCTCCGCCAGACGTGGCAGCTGCCCGACGAGAATTACGTACGGGTACGCGTCCCGCTTGAGACGGAGATCTCGCCGGTGCTGGAAGACGGCGAACATGTTGTCTTCCGGTCGCATTTCCTTTGCGGCCTCGGCCTGCCGGCGAGCAGTTTCTTCCGCTCTTTCCTCTAGTTCTACCAACTCCAGCTGCACCACCTCACACCGAACACAGTGGTGCTACTGTCGTCCTTCGTCACGCTCTGCCAGGGCTACCTCGGCGTTCTCCCCACCCTTGAGCTCTGGGGGAAATTCATCTACACCAAGCTCAGCACCGCCGCCAAGAAGGAGGCGGCTCAGTGCGAAGCCTTCATCGCGGTGCGGCGGCCGGGAACCGGGAACTGCTTCGCAGCCATCAGCTTGACACAGTCGGTCAAGCTGTGGCAATAATCTTACTTCTATGTCAAGAACGTCCACGCGATGCTTGACTTCGTCAACCTGCCGGCTTATAGAGCCGGCCGACCGACTAAGCCCCACACCAACCGGACGTTCCAACCTATGACGATGTCGGCCGCCTCCTCCGCCGCAATCGCCCGGCTCAAGGAGATGACGGAGTCAGAGGGCCTCATGGCCTCGGACCTGCTGACCGCCATCATGACGCGCCGGGTGCTCCATCTTCAATCCCGGCCTCACATGATCAGTCGGATGAGCGGGCATGGAGACCCGTGCCGGATGTGCACCAAAGAGATGCTGGACACAGAGGTGGCCCGGCTGGTGAACCACATCTCGAACTGCAAACTCTCAGAGGCGGAGTGGCAGTTCGGCAAGCAGCCGTACTCCCGCGCACACCCACCGCCCGTGGTAAGTTCTCAACTCTTTTCTCTCTCTTTATTTGTTGGGTTCTACTTTGCCGCCTGATCAGTCGATCACGATGCAGATTTTCACAACCCAGTCGGCAGTCGACGCCCTAGAGCAGGGTCACGAGTACCTGTCGGACCGGGTAGTGAGTGACGCGGACAACCCCGACTTGGGGGCGGCCGCCCTGGAAGAAGATAACGCCATAGGAGGAGGTTGCGAAGGAGGCGGCTCCGGAGGTGGCGGCATCGCGGGTTGGCCGGATGACGACAAGGAGGAGGCCGAGCCATGCTGCCCGCATGGCACCGACAAGGCAGACGCGAGCCCCTCGGCCGCGCCTACTGCACCAGGCGGCGCGCCGAAGCACCAAGCTGACTCGCTATTGTTCGGTAGCCGGCCGAATAACACGGCCGCTGTGACCAGACAGCGGGAGGCCGCCGCGAAGGCGGCCCAGTTCCATAGGGCCCTGAAGCAGCCACCGATGGTGTCCGCAAAAGGGCTTTCTTTCCCTTGCATTTCCTTTTCTTCTGTCTTTTCTTCCTTTCCGAGTTTCTTCTTATCTTGTTTGAACAGGGCCCCGCTCTCGCTTGAGTGGGCCGCCTCTACTTACGTGATCGGTGGGTTGGAGGTCTCCACCAACACCCGCCACGTGGACCCGCTTGCCGACCTCCGGGAAGCGATGGAGAGGAATGCGCGGGAGGCGCGCGAGGAGCGGGAGGAGGCAGAGCGGCGGAAGGCAGTGGCAGCCAAGGCGGCGCAGGCGGACGCGGAGGCGGCGGCCAAGGCCCAAGCCGACGCTGCGGCCAAGGTCCAGGCAGACGCCGCAGCCAAGGCCCAGGCGGATGCGGCCGTCGAGGCGCAAGTGGAAGAGGCCACACGCGGCCAGGCTCCGCAACTTATCATCCCTCTGCGTGCCGGCGCTAGACACCCAGGCGCCTGGAGGAGCCAGCGACGAACAGCTAGTCGTGGAGAGGGGAGGAGGCGATGCCATCATTCTAGGGGCAGAGGTGCCCCGCAAGCGCCGACTGTCGAGGCCCAAGGCAGTCGGCCTGACGTGCCACTGGCGCCGCCCGTCGGCGGTGAGCTAGTTGTGGGGGCGACCCCCAAGGTCCGTACTGTGGTGCATTGGCGCGTGGCGAAGGCGATCTCGGCGCCACGGCCACAGGACATCGAGGCCGCGAGCTCGTCGGCCTCAGACGCAGAGGCCACCAGCGCCATCCCGCTAGAGTGGATGCCTGGGGGTCCGACGGGCGTGCCGAACAGGGCGGTGCAGGACGTCCAGGCCCAGCTTCTGGCCCAAGGCGCTGCCCTCTGGCAATACACGAAGGCATTCCTGTGGACATGAGCAGCCGTCCGAGTACGCTCCTTTGCTTTATTTTTATTCTTGCAATCTTCTATGGGGGCGCGCTAGCGCACCCACTGGGTGTAGCCTCCGAGTTCCGGGCCGGCTGCTGAGTAGGCGGCTTGGAACATAAAGGTAAGTTTCGAGTGCTGACGTTTTCTTTTCTGCTATTGTCTTCGTTGCAGGATAACCACAACATCCGTGCGGCCGCCTTCAACTCCCAAGTCCAGGAGCTGGCCAAGTAGACCGCGGCGTTGTCCGACAGCCGGAGTAAGCCTCCAACTTTTCTCTTTTGCAGGGGTGCGTCAGCAAACCCGCTAGGTGTAGCCCCCGAGATTCGGCCGACTGCTAAGCAGTCGGGCTGGATCTCCCGGCAACCACTTTTATTTTTGGTTAACTTGCTAATTGTCTTCTTTTCTTTGCCTTTGCAGGAGCTAACTTCTCCTTGCAGCAGCAGCTGGGCGAGGCCTAGACCGCATTGCGTGCCAAAGAGGAGTGTAGGAAGGCAGCCTGGGATCACGACCGCCTGGTCAAGGAAATGGCTGACCAGGCTGACCGACACAAGGCTGATCTTTAGAAGGCGAAGGACAGCGATGACGCCTTCTAGGACGAGTTCGAGACTGAACACTCAGGCTCGGTGGAGAGCTAGAAAGCTTTGTCCGATGCCTACGGCGAGATCGAGGACATGCTCGATGGTAAGTAATCCCTTTCCTTTCTGTCATATGCCGACTGTCATATGAGTCGGCTTCCGGCTTCATGCTTCTTTTTTCTTCTTGAGAAGAGTACTTCCCTGGCCATGCCGTCTCCACCAGCCATGCCATCAAAGGTCGCCGCGACGAGCGAAGACGAGCTGGAGCAGAAATTGCGCCCAACGCCCCTCGGACCCTTGCCGAGAAGCTTCTCGCCGTTCAAGCTCATCTCCGGCCGGCTCATCGGGAGCTCCACCATCTGTAGTGCATTGGGGCCCAGGTGGTTTCCGCCCTCTGGCCAGGTGTTCCAACTCTGTGCACCCCTAGTCGTACCGCCGAATGGTTAGAGGTGGCTGACGGCTGCTTCGAGGCGTGAAAGGGCTCCTCAGCTCGGGCAGGCGCGCGGCGGGCCTTTGAGTTTGTCAAGGCGTGGTATCCTAGGCTGAACCTAGCCTAGTTGGTCATGTTCCGACAGGAGGCCATGGAAGAGCTGGCGGCAGTGGGGCCTGCGCTCATTCGACGCGCGGCGGCGATCGCCGAGTACACCAATACCGGTGTCTTCCTCCCCGAGCTGGACGAGGAGGGTGCCGAGGTGCCGCCGAACTGGTTCGGGCTGAACCCGACCAACGACGAGGACTCGGTGGAGGAAATCGCCTCCAGCGACGAGGGCGAGGATGAGGAAGGCACGGACGGTGAAGACGACGCACCGGAGGACGGAGCAGACTGCCAGCCTCAGCTTGATCGGGCATCGAACAACGAGCCGCGTGCGAGTTCGCCGACTACTGCCGATGGTGAGCAAGCCAATACTCGCCAGACGGCCACCCTGCCAGCCGGCGCCGCTGACTCCACCGACCTGCCGGATGCGGCTGTTGCTCCTCTGGCCTAGGCAGCCAGTTTACTTTATCTTTTCCTGTTTTGGTAGTCTCTTGAACAAACTCGTTAGATTTGCGCAGTTCCACCTGCTGGGGGTGTATAAAAACTTTGTTGAATGTTGGCCAAGGGCCTTTTGTTATGTAAATTATTTTTGCCGAGTTCTAACTCGTCTTGCTTTTCTGCTCCTTTGGCTTTTTTTGCCGCCTTCCCTTGGCTGCCGCCTTGCCAGCCAAACAGCCGCACTACGGTCTGTGGCTGGGTCAAGTACTTAGCTATTTTTTGGGAAGGCAAGTACTTTTGGCCGTTTGGAACGTAGCAAGTTAAGTGAGAAACCAGCCGGCCAGCTGCTTAGCAGCCGGCCGACGAGGCGAGGAGCCGGCTTGGCCTATGTGAGTGCTTTGGTCCTTAGGCATTTTTCATGTGAGCACCATTTGCTTCCCTTAACTCTTGCCGGCCGGACAATCGCTCTGCGAGCTGCGGCCTATGGCGAGAGAGGGCTTAGGTGCCGGCACATTACTTGTCCGACTGCAGGTAGCACCGACATAGTACAAGGCGGCAAGCCCCCGGGCTGAGTGGTCGAAATCGGTGGCAGGCAAAATAATGAAATAACACAATCATAGGCATAAAACTTATCATATAGATAAAAAGGGTAGCCCTCGAGTGCTCCTCGAGGGCCCTGATGTCTTAGATCTTTACTACAAAAGGTGTGTTGTACATACTGCGTCAATTGTAAAAATATTCGGAGGAGATTTGCATTCCATGGACATTCCGATTCCTTGCCCGAGTCATTTCTTGTGGCACCCCAATCCGAATGGAGCAGGGGGCCTTTGCACGTCAGCCCAGGATAACACCTGACGCACGACAGGTCCATAACACAACATTCCAGGTACAAGAATATTCATCAAATACATGTATAGAAGATTATATCATTGATGAATACAATCATCTGGCATAGCCCTAAGGCTATTTAAATGGCAGTGGAAATATATTTAAATGGCGGCAGAAGTCTTGGTTTGGCGGCTCATCAACTCTGGCTGGCTTCCACAACTCACAGGACTGGCAAGGTTACGGCCTAGCACAACGGATTAGGCGAACAATTTGGGTACGATCTACAAAACTGGCATGACACGCCAGGTCAGTACATTGAATGTACTTGCAAGACAACCAATTACATATCATCAAAACAAGCAGAAGACAAAGCAAGAACCAAGCGCATGCAACAACCTATCTCATATCAATTACTAATCATGGCATGATATAGATCAACTAAACATGAACAACATCGTAACATCTACTAATCATGGCAGTAATATGGCATATTAAAACATGGCATAATTTTCACATATCATCTCAATCATGGCATAATTTTCACATATCAATCAAAACATGGCATGGCATCATGAAACTATGCTGAATATAGACTACCGGTCATCTTCAAAGCATACATAACATGTTAACTTTATGCACTACTATCTATCATGGTTCTTTAAATGCAAACAACAACATATTGCTCATGCAATGTAACCAAACTTGTGCACTGAGTCCCTCGGACTATCTTACCAACAGGTTGCCTCGCAACCGAACGGTGATCATGACGAATCACAAATGGAACCACACTCGGTTCAACGGGTTAACTTGTAACCAAACGGTGATCTTTCCGGCGATCACAACCATGACCAACACTTGGTCTCAAACGGTGATCACAACCATGACCAACACTTGGTCTCCAACACTCACCGAGACCTCGTCTCGTGATCAATATCAAAACATTGTCTTGACTTCTCACGACTATCTCATAGTCCAAGTCAACACATTCTTGTTACCACATTAATTAACTTAATTATTTTAGGTTTATCCTCCATTTCGACCAAGACCCGATAGTGTGACCTACTATGAACTGTGTTGCTATCAATAGACTTTATAAACACTCTGCAGAGGTAGCGCACTGTACCCACGCCACGGAACCCATGGCCTCGCACTCCCATTCGGGTGGACCAACGATGTTCCAACAAAACCGACCTACTGCCATGACACTCTCCAGGCTACTCCGACTCCCCACTGGGCTAAGTCCTGGGTGGCCTCGTATCTACCAAAGACACCAACGGCCACCGTCGTGGCAAAACGGCCACCATCATGGCAAACAAAACGGTCCCACACGGGGACATGAGCTCAAATCCAAACCCGGGCACACAAGGCTTATGTCCGCCTACCTGATCACGGTAACGTGCGCCCATAACCTTCCCTCTTTGGAGGCACCAGCGGGAGGCACGACAATAGATCGCATTAGGGCCTTCCCATAAAGGCAAAATGTGGCTGCACTGAAGAAGTTCGATTTGATGGAACTATGACTCGATCCCATCGATGATGGAGGAGTTTTGTTATTATTAAGTCATATTATTATCTTCTCCATCATCATGAACATATTTACCATGAATGCAACAATGAGCATGCAAGATACAAATGCATGGACAAAATGTCAAACTTCTCAAGTGCACAACTAATAACATAGGGAACATGACATTACCAAGTACTAGCACATCAACGATGCATTACAATTAACATAGCCTTTAATAATGATGTCATGAAAATAAAGTAGAGTAGTGACATGGCATTATCAATAATAACATTATAATTAGCATGGCAAAAGATATCATAAAAACATAAGCATGCATGATAATCCTAACATAATAACTGCAGACGAAAACGATAAGGAGCAACTGTCACTACACACACACGAGGTGCAAGCAAAGTCAACATGCAAGTTCAGGGCTCATTATAAGAGATTGGCTTGCCTGGGGTTGATAAATACTCCGAGAAAAAGGTGTGAAATGACCGCGGAAAGAGTTGCGGGAAACAGTTCTATCTCGGAGGGGGCTGTTTACAGGAAAGGGAAAATGGGCATTTTCAGACTTCGCAAACATCAAGGAAATGATCCCATCGAAAAGGGCTCGACGAACAGAGAAATTGAGCGTTGGAATCACCTCATTCGGAGTTACAGGTAAAAAGATACGAACGTTTAAAGCTCAGGGACTAGTCTGTAAAAATACTTCGACAAACAGGTCCCTGGTAGTTTAAACAGAACGTGTAAAAATACTTCGACAAACGTATTTCCGGCCGAAGAAGAGGAATAATACGCTTTTGGTGATTGAAAGCGCACTTTCCAGGAATACGCTTTTGCGTGGGGAAAGCGGCTTCGCGGCGGGGGCGCTGCCACTTATCCGACGTGGCGCTGGGCCAGGCCCTTCGGTCGCCGACAGGTGGGGTCGCGTGAGGTGGGGCCCGCCTGGCCTGGCGTCTTCAACCTCCGGCTCAGGAGCGAGCGTGGCCGAGGGGAGGCAGCCATCCCGACAACGATCGCCGGCGCGTCCGGCCACCTCTCGAGGCGCACGACCTACCCAGAAGATCGGGGTGGAGAGGCGCATCGGATGAGAGTAGCTGCTGTCGCCAACGAGCTTTGTAGAGGAAACAGCAAGGCCCGCAGTGGAGAGGGGATTCGGTCGTCGGCGGACACGGGGCTACGGTGGGGAAGAGGAGAGGCCGAGGCCACGGGGAGGCTCGCCGGAGCATGGGGGATGCATTGGTGGGGGTGGAACAGCGAGGGAAGCTCGGGATCACCAGAATCTAGAGAGACATGTGGCGGCGACCACGGGGGCAATGGAAGTGGAGGAGCGACTCCGGGGACGAGAGGTGGGATTGGGGAGGCATAGAGAGGAGGGGAGAGGCTGCGGATGATCTCCAGAGGGGGTCGTGGCTCCTTAAATAGTCGGGGCGAGGCACCCGAGCCGGTCGCTGCTGAGCGAGTCCGGCCACGGCTCTGTCGGCCGCAGCAGTCACGGGAGCGCACGGCAAGGTGACGAGGAGGGTGCGGAGGAGCGCCGGGAGTCATGGAGACGAGCAGCGCTCGGAGACGAAAGGAGGAAGAGGACACCGAGGAGGAAGGTGACGGTGCACAGGAGCGCACTATTCGGTCATTGGCACGGCTCGCCGGAGAAGAAAACGGAGGGGGCAAGAGGTCCCGCGGGAAGACGACGTCGAGGGGGAGCTGTTGGGCATTCATGGCGAGGCGAGAGCCGGTCGGAGCAGCACTGCCGACGAGAACAGTGGCTAGACCACCGTTTTGGGCTGGTTACACTCGTGGTCACCACGGATAACGCGCACTCCGAAGTTTTTTCTGATGCCAGCTTATGTCTACCACGTAGTTCGTCGAAGATAGAGTGTTACTAAGGTAAAGAAACGGGCAGAGACAAATTGAGATGAGTAAACCAAGCTGCACAAGTTTACTGTTGCAAACTTGGCCACACTCTAGAGAGTAAACCAAAGAGGGTAAAAGGTAAATTTGACGTCTGAGAGGCTTAGGCTAGAAAGGACTATGATCTTGGGAGTTATGAGGTCATTTGGTGAAGTATTTAGCATAGTTGTTGTACAACTGCTAACTCTGACCCAGAAACTAAATCATGAAGAAGCACTCATTAGGAGTGATGGATTGAGCTAAAGTTTGGCAAAGCTTGATGATTTGGACATACAATAATGCTGTAAAACTTTCATACCAAATGGACTTGCCAAAATGGTACTTGTTTCACAAACATCCCCTCTGTCCAGAAACTTGAGAAAATTCCTCAGGGCAAATGGATAACTTAAATTAACCAAAATCTTGTGGATAGAGGTCATATGGGTAGGAGAAGACTTGGAAAAAGTTCAGCCAAAATGGAGCAAGATAAAATATACTTGCTTCACAAACTGAAAAATTGGACAGAAAACAAGAATTGTTCCTGTGCTTACATAGTTCAATGAAATGAACTGAATTTAGGTGGAGGCTAATGATTTGAGATACTTGAGAAGATGGAAAACTTTCATCCCATTTGGAAACTCTATGAAGGTATTTCCTTCACAAAGTTGTGTTCTGGTCAGAAACTTTGAAAAATTGCATAGGGAGCTAGGATGAATGGTTGAGATCATATTTGGCATCCGTGGGTTATGTAACAATGTTAATCACCCTGCCAAATTGTAGCTCCATTGGAATTAGGAATAAAGCACTTCCTTTGCAAAATTTCAGAGAAGGCAGAAACTTGCATTGGATCATGTGCCCAATTTTGAACTGTAGAATCATAAGATTAGGATGGAAGTAGTGAATATATAGCAAGGACAAGCTCCACAATGTATGTGGGAAATTTTTCTCTGCTATAAAAAATAGTAGTTCCTTTGGAAAATGGCAGAACTACAATATTGGCATTAAATAGGAAAAGGCAATTTTCCTTATTTAATTATGGCCAATATACTTGCCACAGCTTGGATTAGGCATAAGTATCAACTCCACCAATTTCTCATGAATTTAGGAGATGAGTAGCTATGCCTTTGGATTTTATTCCTCAGAAAGGCATGAAAAGGAATAAATCACAATTCAAAAATATTGCATGGGACTTAGCAATATTTTTGCACATCCAAGGATCAGAAAGATAGGAGGATCTCTGGGAACAATTAGGAGGATCAACAGATCAAGGAAAATGATGGCTCCTTTGTAATCACAGAGGCCACATTCAAATTCCAAAAATTAGGAATTTAGGGTTTCAGAGGATTTGAGCTGATGCAAATGAGGTCTTGCCCACTGACAAAGACATGAGCAAGGTTTTGAAAGGTTGAAATTGACAAGAATCATCAGAGTCATCAAGAAAACTCAGGAGATTTTTTTTAAAAATGAGTGCCAGAAAGGAATAATAGCACAAAAATTGATAACCCAATTTTGGGGCTGTTACAACTCTTCCCCCTTTAAAAAGAATCTCGTCCTCGAGATTTCTAGTGTTACAACACAACTGAAACGATAACCACTCCGGGGAAAAACCTCGGGGTTAATTTTTAATCCTTTGGTTAAATTCAAACGAGATGGGGGGCACTGATAATTGGTACACCCGGGGAGGGATATGGCAAACCTGGATATATCCACCGCTAGGGGCACTCGAGATCATACTCCCGAAAAAATGATGGATGCACCCAATGAACAGTGGTTTCACCTGCTGACACGTGGGTCCAAGGCCCACTGGCAGCCTCCTTCTTCTACCTCCAGCTTGCTGCTTCTTCTTCGTCGCTGCTCCTTGTGCGGCTTCGCGCTGCGCGCATCTAGCTCCTAGGGCGATGAGAACCCTAGTCTCGTAGTGCGCGGCGTGCACGGCGCCGGTGCAGCAAGCAATCATGTCGCGGGCCAGCACCTTGTCGGCACTTCTCACGGATTCGCCTCCTGGACGCCGGTGATCGAGCGACGAGAGGTTCTCCTGAACCTCGCTCACTGTATGCCGAGATTGGGCTATAAAAGACGGCAGCGCGGTTCTCCTCCAACACACCAACACAATGCCGCTCTACTACCTCTTCGATTTGGATGAGATCGAGCCGAGATCCTTCGGCGAAGAAATGTTCTTGGCGGCGCTGCGGTTGTTCCACGCAGCGCTGCTAGGAATGCTCATCGGCTCGTCGATCCTCCTGCTGATGCTCATCAGGAATGATCGAGCTCGGGACAACATGCGGCTAGGTGCGGTGACTCGAGATACGGGAGAAGATGGTGCACTGCATGGTCCTCCGCCACATTTGATCCTTTGCCGCTTTGCATCGGCGGAGTAATCGCGTGAGGCAGTGTAGCGGGGTGGCGACTTGACTGCGCCTCGCAAGGCACAGAAGATGGTTGTGGTGGGGTTCAAATGCAGGTGAGGTGGCTGCGCCAGCTCGGCACCACACCGGGGTACGAGGGAAAAATTTCGTGGATTGCTCCACAAAAAGTAGGTGTCAAAGGTAGAATCGGAGTTGAAATCTGTATTGGGTAGATGTACTAGATCGAGTGAAATAAACTTGGCAGTGTTCCCCCAAAAATGAAATCGGGAAAAAGAATTAGAGATTAGGAATTGCCAAATGGAAATGCCTCTACGAGGCTCGGGATTTGAAAATCCGGCACACCGGGTATGCACAGATAGAAAGGGGCATGTGACTTTGCATTCCACCGAGTACTGCCCGATGGTACTCGTGGGTGAACCGGGTATGCGTGCAGTATGCAGTATAATCTAAACAAGCAAACAGACAGAGGCAATAAACATATAATGAAAAACATAGCAGACAAATCATTCTAAGGTGTTTTAATGCTAGTGGGTTTATATAATCCTGGCATATATACCTACACTAGCGCGCATTTTATTAAAGACTCGGGATGAGCCAATGTTGTTTTTAGTGTATGTGCTCTATTGATTAAGATCTTGTTAGCACACATTGCCAACCCTGTCAAACATCTCTATTTGACAGAGAGACAAACAAAAACAAGCACAAAAATCAAAAGTAAGAAAGCATACATAAACACATCACGGTTTACGTGCAAGCATACAACAAATCACGAGCGCTCTACGTGCTAAACGAAACTACTCACTCCGGGAAACATGGTTCTATCCTCATATCGGGGATGAACCGACATACTGATCATCTTACTGCGTGACTGAGGTCATGCAGAGGACTTGCCTTGCTGGGGCTCTCCGAGAGGACGAAGACTGAGCCAATCTCCATCTTCATCGTCCGACAATACTATGGGTTGGGTTTCGATTGCTAGGGGTGCAGTTGGAATTGATCCCAAAAGATGCTGCTGGCGGATCCGGAAAAGAGCCTTGTCGAGGGGGATGATGCTTGGCCGAGGCCACAACACAGGCTGAGAGGGTAGCACTGGCTCAGATGGCATTGGGTGAACAGCTTGAGATGCGAATTTACGAGCCTCATGATAAGCTTCCTTGACAACTCGCACTGCATTGTTGTCCAAGGTTTTGAATTCAGCAAGCATCTTTGAAATCATCACCCCCTGGGCAGTGATATATTGCACCAGGTGAGCGATTGCGGGTTCATCTCCTTGGATATTGGAGAAGGCTGAATTCCTGATTCTGTCACCACGGGGAAGAAGCAGAACTCCCTCCTCTCTGCCACTTGCGGGAACGTGGTTCGAAGGTATAGGATAACCTCCACAGCAGTGGCCTGAATGGCCAAATTAGTGGCAAGCATGGCTCTACCCTGGAAAACCAACGACTGGCCATCTACTGCGGGACCTGGGCTGATGTGCACTCTTGCATCATAGCGATGAAGGTGAGGAACGGGTGTCGACTGGAACACCAGGTAATCGGTGCTAGCATTATAGGCAAAGGCTTTGGCGAGCATCTCAGCAAGAAGGGGTCGAAAGCCAGTATGGTTGACGGCACTTGTGCAGGTGTGAAACTTGGTAGCTTTGAAGCTGCTAGCCATGGCTGGAGAGTTACTAGCTAGGCTTCTTTGCAGGGACATGGCTGAATGAGGAGTGAGCGATACGGCTAGAGAAAAGGGGGCTTTTATAGGCAGCTATGCGGGACATGCCCGCATGGTGTGGCCCCTTTCCCTTAATGGCGAAGGGAAAGCTGTGCGGCCGACCAGAAAGGATATGGTTGCTATTCGTTCCACGGATAACTAGGTGGGGACAGCGGGGTGAGGACGTGTCGGTCCCGACTACGCCACCTGCGGATTAATAGTGGCCATGCCGGATGCCAGGGATGGGTCAAATCACTTAGGGTCATTACAGTTTAATGGGAGCGGTGATATAATACTAGGATAACCTATGCCAGCCTGGCTGCTCTGATACGATGTCATGTGGCACCCCGATCCGAATGGAGTAGGGGGCCTTCGCACGTCAGCCCAGGATAACGCCTGACGCACGACAGGTCCATAACACAGCATTCTAGGTACAAGAATATTCATCAAATACATGTATAGAAGATTACATCATTGATGTATACAATTATCTGGCATAGCCCTAAGGCTATTTAAATGGGAGCGGAAATCTATTTAAATGGCGGCGGAAGTCTTGATTTGGCAGCTCATCAACTCTAGCTGGGATCCACAACTCACAGGACTGGCAAGGTTACGGCCTAGCATGATGGATCAGACGAACAATTTGGGTACGACCTTATATACTGGCATGACACGCCAGGTCAGTACATTGAATGTACTTGCAAGACAACCCATTACATAGCATCCAAACAAGCAGAAGACAAAGCAAGAACCAAGCGCATGTAACAACCTATCTCATATCAATTACTAATCATGGCATGATATAGATCAACTAAACATGAACAACATCGTAACATCTACTAATCATGGTAGTAACATGGCATATTAAAACATGCTTCTAACATAGCAACAGTAAAACATAGCATATCAATCAAAACATGGCATGGCATGGCATCATGAAACTATGCTGAATATAAACTACCGGTCATCTTCATAGCAGACATAACATGTTAACTTATGCACTACTATCTGTCATGGTTCTTTAAATGCAAACAACAACATATTACTCATGCAATGCAACCAAACTTGTGCACTGAGTCCCTCGGACTCTCTTACCAACGGGTTGCCTCGCAACTGAATGGTGATCATAACGAATCACAAATGGAACCACACTCGGTTCAATGAGTTAACTTGTAAGCAAACAGTGATCTTTACGGTGATCACAACCATGACCAACAGTTGGTCTCAAACGGTGATCTTTCCGGCGATCACAACCATGACCAACACTTGGTCTCCAACACTCACCGAGACCACGTCTCGTGATCAATATCAAAACATCGTTGTGACTTCTCACGACTATCTCATAGTCCATGTCAACACATTCTTGTTACCACATTAATTAACTTAATTATTTTAGGTTTATCCTCCATTTCGACCAAGACCCAATAGTGTGACCTACTATGAACTGTGTTGCTATCGATAGACTTTATCAACACTCTGCAGAGGTAGCGCACTGTACCCACACCATGGAACCCATGGCCTCGCACTCCCATTTGGGTGGACCAACGATGTTCCGACAAAACCGACCTACTGCCATGACACTCTCCTGGCCACTCCGACTCCCCACTGGGCTAAGTCCTGGGTGGCCCCGTGTCTACCAAAGACACCAACGGCCACTGTCATGGAGAAATGGCCACCATCGTGGCAAACAAAATGGTCCCACATGGGGACGGGAGCTCAAATCCAAACACGGGCACATAAGGCTTATGTCCACCTACCTAATTAGGGTAGCGCGCGCCCATAACCTTCCCTCTTTGGAGGCACCAGCAAGAGGCACGATAATAGATCGCATTAGGGCCTTCCCATAAAGGCAAAATGTGGCTGCACTAAAGAAGTTCGATTTGGTTGCACTATGACTCGATCCCATCGATGAAGGAGGAGTTTTGTTATTATTAAGTCATATTATTATCTTCTCCATCATCATGAACATACTTAACATGAATGCAACAGTGAGCATGCATCATACAAATGCATGGACAAAATGTCAAACTTCTCAAGTGCACAACTATAACATAGGGAACATGACATTACCAAGTACTAGCACATCAATGGTGCATTACAATCATCATAGCCTTTTATAATGATGTCATGAAAATAAAGTAGAGTAGTGACATGGCATTATCAATAATAACATTCTAATTAGCATGGCAAAAGATATCATAAAAACATAAGCATGCATGATAATCCTAACAGAATTACTGCACATGAAAACAATAAGGAACAACTGTAACTACAGACACACGAGGTGCAAGCAAAGTCAACATGCAAGTTCGGGGCTCATGATAATAGGTTGGCTTGCCTGTGGTTGATAAATACTCCGAGAAAAAGGTGTGAAACGACCACAGAAAGAGTTGCCGGAAGCAGTTCTCTCTCGGAGGGGGCTGTTTACGGGAAAGGGCTAACTGGGCATTTTCAGAATGTGGAAACATCAAGAAAATTGTCCCATCAAAAAGGGATCGACGAACAGAGAAATTGAGCATTGGAATCACCTCATTCGGAGTGGCGGGTAAAAAGATACGGACGTTTAAAGCTCAGGGACTAGTCTGTAAAAATACTTCTACAAACAGGTCCCTGGTAGTTTCAGCAAAACGTGCCTTTTCCGAGAATACGTTTTCCAGAGAGGAAAACATATTTCCAGTCGAAGAAGAGGAAGAATACGCTTTCGGTGATTGAAAGCGCACTTTCTAGGAATACGCTTTCGCGTGGGGAGAGCGGCTTCGCAACGGGCGCGCCGCCACTTATCCGACGCGTCGTTGGGCCAGGCCCTTCAGTCGCCGACTGGTGGGGTCACACGAGGTGGGGCCCGCTTGGCCTGGCGTCCTCAACCTCCGGCTCGGGAGCGAGCGTGGCCAAGGGGAGGCAGCCATCCCGATGACGATCGCCGGCGCCTCCGGCCACCTCTCGAGGCGCATGACTTATGAACCACAAGTATAGGGGATCTATCGTAGTTCTTTCGATAAGTAAGAGTGTCGAACCCAACGAGGAGCAGAAGGAAAGGATAAGCGGTTTTCAGCAAGGTATTCTCTCCAAACACTGAAATTATCGGTAATAGATAGTTTTGTGATAAGGTAATTGGTAACAAGTAACAAGTAATAAAAGTAAACAAGGTGCAACAAGATGGCCCAATCCTTTTTGTAGCAAAGGACAAGCCTGGACAAACTCTTATATGATGTAAAGCGCTTCCGAGGACACATGGGAATTATCGTCAAGCTAGTTTTCATCACGATCATATGATTCACGTTCGGTACTTTGGTAATCTGATATGTGGGTGGACCGGTGCTTGGATACTGTCCTTACTTGGACAAGCATCCCACTTATGATTAACCCCCATTGCAAGCATCTGCAACTACAACAAAAGTATTAAGGTAAACATAAACATATCATGAAACATATGGATCCAAATCAGCCCCTTACGAAGCAACGCATAAACTAGGGTTTAAGCTTCTATCACTCTAGCAATCCATCATCTACTTATTACTTCCCAATGCCTCCCTATAGGCCCAAACAATGGTGAATTGTCATGTAGTCGACGTTCACATGAGACCACTAGAGGGATGACAACATACATCTCATCAAAATATCGAACGAATACCAAATTCACATGACTACTAATAGCAAGACTTCTCCCATGTCCTCAGGAACAAACGTAACTACTCACAAAGCATATTCATGTTCATAATCAGAGGGGTATTAATATGCATAATGGATCTGAACATATGATCTTCCACCAAGTAAACCAACTAGCATCAACTACAAGGAGTAATCAACACTACTAGCAACCCACTGCTACCAATCTGAGGTTGGGATACAAAGATCGGATACAAGAGATGAACTAGGGTTTGAGATGAGATGGTGCTGGTGAAGATGTTGATGGAGATTGACCCCCTCCCGATCAGAGGATCATTGGTGATGACGTTGGTCAGGATTTCCCCCTCTTGGAGGGAAGTTTCCCTGGCAGAATAGCTCCGCTAGAGCCCTAGATTGGTTTCGCCTCGTGGCAGCGGAGTCTCGTCCCGAAAGCTTGCTTATGATTTTTTCCTCAACGAAAGACTCCATATAGCGGAAGATGGGCATCGGAGGGCCACCAGGAGGCCCACGAGGCAGGGGGGCGCCCAGGGGGGTAGGGTGCGCCCCCCACCCTCGTGGCCAGGGTGTGGCCCCCTCTGGAACTTCTTGCGCTCAGTATTTTATATATATTCTGGAAATAGCTTCTGTGAAGTTTCAGGACTTTTGGAGCTGTGCAGAATAGGTCTCTAATATTTTCTCCTTTTCTAGCCCTGAATCTCAGCTGCCGGAATTCTCCCTCTTTATGTAAAACTTGTAAAATAAGATAGAATAGGCCTAAGTATTGTGACATAATGTGTCATAACAACCCATAATGCAATAAATATTGATATAAAAGCATGATGCAAAATGGACGTATCAACTCCCCCAAGCTTAGACCTCGTTTGTCCTGAAGCGAAAGCCAAAATCGAAAAATATGTCCACATGTTTAGAGATAGAGGTGTCGATAAAAATAAAATACGGACATGAGGGCATCATGATTATTCTTAGAACAACAACATATATATATATATGTATGTATGTATGTATCTATATATATTGCCATATGATCTCTTATGCTAAAGTAACAATTCAATCACAATTTCAAGTATGAATCATCAACTTCATTGAGAACCAACAAACTCTAATCTCAGTCATTGAGGCAATTGCAATTTATCTTAACATAGGAAAGAGTCATAAGAGCTTTTCAGCAAGTCCACATACTCAACCATCCTTTAGTCTTTCACAATTGCTAACACTCGCGCAATATTTATGGGTATGAAGTTTTAATCGGACACAGAGAAAGATAGGGGCTTATAGTTTTGCCTCCCAACGTTTTACCTCAAGGGTAATGTCAACAATAATAGTTCATGAAGACTCACATCCAATTAGCTATATATATCAGGATCTTTCCAACACATTGTGCTTGCCAAAGGATAAAATGTAAAAAGGAGAGGTGAAGATCACCATGACTCTTATGTAAGGTAGAAGATAAAAGTAAAAGATAGGCCCTTCGCAGAGGGAAGCAGAGGTTGTCATGCGCTTTTATGGTTGGATGCACGAAATCTTAATGCAAAAGAATGTCACTTTATATTGCCACTTGTGATATGGACCTTTATTATGCAGTCCATCGCTTTTATTTCTTCCATATCACAAGATCATGTAAAGCTTATTTTCTCTGCACTAATAAGTCATACATATTTAGAGAGCAATTTTTATTGCTTGCACCGATGACAACTTACTTGAAGGATCTTACTCAATCCATAGGTACATATGGTGGACTCTCATGGGAAAACTGGGTTTAGGGATATTTGGAAGCACAAGTAGTATCTCTACTTGGTGCAAAGAAATTGGCTAGCATGAGAGGGAAAGGCAAGCTCAACATGTTGGATGATCCATGACAATATAATTTATCTCATATGTAAGAAAACATAACCCATTACGCTGTATTCCTTGTCCAACATCAACTCTTAGCATGTCATACTTTAATGAGTGCTCACAATCATAAAAGATGTCCAAGATAGTATATTTATATGTGAACCTCTCTTTCTTTATTACTTCCTATTAATTGCAACGATGACCAAAACTATGTTTGCCAACTCTCAACAACTTTTCTTCATCATACTCTTTATATGTGAGCTCATTACTCTCAATAAGATCCATATGATCTATTTATTTCTTTTTATTTCTTCTATTTTATTTTATTTAATTCCCTCAAGATCATAGCAAAAAAATCAAGCCCTTGACTCAACACTAATCTTTATTATATAGCTCACGGACTCGATTACATAGGGGGGTCATAAAGAAAAACTCACAACTAGATCATACTAAAACTTTATTCTACTAGATCAAGATATTACTAAAAGGATCGAACTAAGAAAAATAGTAAAGATAAAAGTGATGGTGATACGATACCGGGGCACTCCCCCAAGCTTGGCAGTTGCCAAGGGGAGTGCCCATACCCATGTGTTTATATCTCTTATGCTGATGAAGGAGGTGATGGTTTTGTTGATGGCGTAGGCTTCTTCCTTAATTTGCACTTGAGGACAGAACATTGATCCCTTAGGTCATCGATCTCCCGCTCAAGGCTTAATATCTTATTGCATAATTCCTGTTTGTTTTCCTGCAAGAGGCAAAAAGGGATAAACTCGATCTTAAGGTTTCTTTGCTCTATCAGGGAGGCTTGACTTTTTGAACTCCACATGCATGTCCCTAGGTTGAGGTAATGGAATTTCATCTTCATCTGAGCTCGTCTCCTCCTTTCCCTTGGGTTCATAGTCCTCTTCTTCTTCTGTAGTCCAACCACAATGCTCCACATCCCCATAGACCTTAGGATCTGCAAGGTAATTAGCCACATAGCTTTCTCCTTCCGAATCTTGAGACGACATGTTGCCCTAATCTGCAGCAGGACAGCTCGAAACAAAGATAGGAGATATTTGCATGATACGGTGGTCAAAACCTTCGGGAGATTATATAACGAATTTTCACCGACCAAAAGAAGTATCGTGCAAGAAACAGAGTCCAGAGAGCACACGAGGTACCCATGAGGCAGGGGGCGCGCCCAGGGGGTAGGGCGTGCCTCCCACCCTCATGGAATCCCGGTGTCCTTTCCGGTCTGCTTCTTATTTTCCTATTTTCCTAAATATTCCAAAATGGAGAAATATTGCCATTAGAACTGTTTTGGAGTCGGTTTACTTACCGTACCACGTACCTATTCCACTACTAGGAAAAGGGCTATAGATGATATGGCCACTAATGGCGCACTAGAAACGTGGTGCGCCACTACTATACAGTAATGGCGCACCATGAGCTGGTACGCCATTAGTGTGGTAGACACTAATGTCGCACCAGACCCACGGTGCGCCATTAGTAACAATTTTTTTTCCAAAAATACTAATGGCGCACCAGGGAAGAGTGCGCCATTACTAGTTTAACTAGTAATGGCGCACCTCCAACACAGTGCGCCACTACTATATTTTTTTGCAAAACTACTATCATTTTTATTTTTTGAACTCATGAATATTTTTAAAATTAATTCATGGGCACTTTTGAATTCATGAATATTTTTTCAAATTTGATGATATTTTCATATTCAATATGAAAAAATATTGAATATTCATGAGCACACTCAATCTCGATCCCCCTCCATCTTGATCTCTATCCCCCTCGCCAGATCCCCCTCGCTGCTGAGCACCCCCCGCACCCTCCCCCGCTCCACCGCCGTCGACAACCCACCGCACCCTCCCCCG
>NC_041390.1:184435617-184520901 GCF_002162155.2 Triticum dicoccoides
GTCGACCCCCCGCACCCTCCCCCGGCCCGCTCTGCCACCGTCGCCGACACTGTTAGGACCGGTTTTTCGGGATATTAATTTCCCAAAAGCGGCCCTTGTGCTCACCAGCCCCAGGATTACTGTTAGCTGATGAGACACCAACTTGTTACAAAAACTCCAAGCAAACTACAAAATATGTAGTATAAGACCATTCTGGACTATGGGTACAACAATTGGTTTCTAGTGGTTGATGGCGGAAGCGGTTTGCGGATCATCAACGTCTATGGGACTACATTTCCCATAGGAACAGCTGACCAGGATAACTCCTATCTTCGCGAGGCTGCTATCTCCATTGCATAGGTTCCGGGGCTGTCATCGCAACGTTCCTTTCCACGAAAGAAATCTGGCCAAGACAATAGCCAGGGACAAGCCAGTGAGTACTTTGAATGTACTCGCAAACATTAAGAACACAGGTATAATATAGCCACTGATAATCATGCTTTGAAATATTCCATGATTACTTCGTCAGTCAGAAATGAAGCTCATGATGCATGCAAGTAGGTTAATCATGTCATATATGAATATGCAATCAGCAAGTAGAAATAGAATGCACCGATCGGGTGTCTGAAGTGACGCCTCGAAAGGATAACAATATAAAGTATGCCTCAGTCGGGCGTCTAAGCGACACCACATAAAGGGCTTATAAGTAGATAAAATATCAAGCATGCCACAGTCGGGCGTCTGTGCCACACCGCATGAGGGAGTCCTGGATTAGGGGGTGTTCAGGTAGCCGGACAATACCTTCAGCCAGACTCCTGGACTATGAAGATACAAGATTGAAGACTTCGTCCCATGTCCGGATGGGACTTTCCTTGGCGTGGAAGGCAAGCTTGGCGATGCGGATATTCAAGATCTCGTACCATTGTAACCGACTCTATGTAACCCTAACCCTATCCGGTGCCTATATAAACCGGAGGGTTGTAGTCCGTAGGCAACCCACTCCATATACAACAATCATACCATAGGCTAGCTTCTAGGGTTTAGCCTCCTTGATCTCGTGGTAGATCTACTCTTGTACTACCCATATCATCAATATTAATCAAGCAGGACGTAGGGTTTTACCTCCATCAAGAGGGCCCGAACCTGGGTAAAACATTGTGTTCCCTGCCTCCTGTTACCATCCGGCCTAGACACATAGTTCGGGATCCACTACCCGAGATCCGCTGGTTTTGACACCGACATTGGTGCTTTCACTGAGGGCTCCTCTGTGTCGTCGCCTTTAGGCCCGATGGCTCCTTTGATCATCAACAACGATACGGTCCAGGGTGAGACTTTTCTCCCCGGACAGATCTTCATCTTCGGCGGCTTCGCTCTATGGGCCAATTCGCTCGGCCACCTGGAGCAGATCGAAAGCTACGCCCTGGCCATCAAGTCAGGTTTGGAAGCTTAAACTACACGGCTGACATCCGCGGAGACTTGATCTTCGACGGGTTCGTGCCACGGCCAAGCGCGCCACACTATCTCGAGGGGCATGACCTAGCTCTACCTCCGGACAGTGTCCTGGAGGCCGCACACGCATCGGTTCCGACCCCTAACTCGGAGCCTATTGCGCCAATCGAGGATGAGCAGTTGGACGTCACCTCAGGGGCTTCGATCTCAAAGGCGATCGAGCCGAACGCTAGCCCCACACTCTGCATGACCCGTGACTCCGAGGATCCGGACTCCTTTCCGAACTCCGAACCTCCCGCGCCTCTGCCGATCGAATCCGATTGGGCGCCGATAATAGAGTTCACCGCCGCAGACATCTTTCAGCACTCGCCTTGTGGCGATATCCTGAACTCTCTCAAGTCTCTCTCCTTATCAGGAGAGCCCTGGCCGAACTACGGTCAGCGAGGACGGGATACGGACGATAAAGAAATTCAAAGCCCACCCACCACCCACTTGGTAGCCACTGTCGACAATTTAAATGACATGCTCAACTTCGACTCCGGAGACATCGACAGCATGGATGACGATGCAGGAGATACCGACAAACCAACGCCCATAGGGCATTGGACAGCCACCTCATCTCACGATGTGTACATGGTGGATACCCCTAAAGGAAGCGACAACGAGGAAAAAGGGGATGGGACGGGAGATCGACCCCCCGAAAAGCAATCAAAGCGTCGGCGTAAACGCCGACCCAAGCCCCGCCTCGACAAAAACCTAGCCATAGAGTAGGACGAGCCGGTAGACGACGAGCAGGCCTTAGAGCAATTGTCTGAACAGGGCAACACGGATAGAGAAATCGAACATCCCTCCTTCGGCGAAAACGGCATTCCGGACGACCTCACGCCGAATAAACCTATGGATCAGAAGAATCTCCACGAGAGGCTCGTTGCAACTGCAGGCAGCCTAAAAAAGCAGAAGCGGAAGCTAAAAACTGTGGAAGATGCACTCCGGATTAGATGGAGCAAAGTAATCAATACCACAGATAAGTACGGCGATAGTCGCCGCACTAAAAGCTATCCCAAAAGAAAGCTACTGCCTGAATTCGACGAAGAGGCCCTAGAGCCCTCGCATTCAAAAAATGAAAAAGCCACACGGTCGGATAGACGACCCCATAAAGCGGCAAGCGGCGCCGCACCTAAATCGGCATGCGACCCACTTAAGGATTCGCATCATGGCCCAGTCAGGTCCATTTATGGGCCAAGAAAGCAAGCTCTCATAAGCAACGCTATGAAGCCAACATTAGAATCCGGCACACCAAAATATAGGGGCACCGCACACCCCCTATGTTTCACCGATGAGGTCCTGGACTATGAATTCCCAGAGGGATTCAAACCCGTAAACATAGAGGCATATGATGGAACAACAGACCCTGGAGTTTGGATCGAGGATTATATCCTCCACATACACATGGCTAGAGGAGATGATCTCCACGCCATAAAATATCTACCCCTTAAGCTTAAAGGGCCAGCCTGGCATTGGCTTAAAAGCCTTCCCGAAAACACAATTGGAAGCTGGGAAGAGCTCGAGGATGCTTTCCGAGCAAACTTTCAAGGGACCTATGTCCTCCCTCCGGATGCAGACGATCTTAGTCACATAACTCAACAACCCGGAGAATCATCTCGGCAGTTCTGGAATAGATTCCTCACTAAAAAGAATCAGATAGTCGACTATCCAGACGCCGAAGCCTTAGCAGATTTCAGGCATAATGTCCGAGACGAATGGCTCGCCAGACACCTCGGCCAAGAAAAGCCAAGAACAATGGCCGCACTAACAAGCCTCATGACCCGCTTTTGTGCAGGGGAGGACAGCTGGTTGGCAAGGTGCAGCCCCAGCGACCCAAGTACATCCGAAACTAGGGATGGAAACAGAAAACTGTGACGCAACAAGGACCGTCACTGGACTAAGGACAAAAGTCCGAAGAGCACGATAGTTAATGCTGGATTCAAAGGCTCATGACAAAATTAGGAAAAATCGCCCCCGACGATAACAGGGATGATCCATCCAACCTAAATAAAATCCTGGACAAGATATGTCAGATACACCATACTCCCGGGAAGCCTGCTAACCATACCCACAGAGACTGTTGGGTTTTCAAACAATCCGGCAGACTCAATGCCGAACACAAGGGGCTCGACACACCAAGCGAAGACGAGGACGAACCCCAAA
This sequence comes from Triticum dicoccoides, assembly GCF_002162155.2. Lineage (NCBI taxonomy): Eukaryota > Viridiplantae > Streptophyta > Magnoliopsida > Poales > Poaceae > Triticum > Triticum dicoccoides. The sequence goes on from NC_041390.1 coordinate 184,439,254, forward strand.
AGCAGAGCACCAGGAAACAAAAGAACTTCCCACAAGAAGTAAAAACAGTGAACTCACTTCACATAACAAAACGTGCGGCGCCCGTAAAGGTACGCACCACACAGCCCATCCCCAAAGGGTCCTGCCACTGGTTGTCGAAACCGATCATCTTCGATCAGCTAGATTATTCTAGGAATATCAAGAATGTAGGCTGGACTGCCTTGATACTTGATCCAGTAATTGGCGAACTCCAGTTTTCAAATGTCCTTATGGACGGCGGCAGTGGACTAAACCTGATATATCAGGATACAATCCAGCACATGGGGATAAACCCAGCAAGAATCCGCCGCAGCAAAACCTCCTTTCAAGGGGTAATACCTGGTCCGGACACCCATTGTATGGGTTTTCTCTGGCTCGAAGTCATATTCGGCTCTGCTAAGAACCTCCGCCGCGAAAAGCTGACCTTCCATATCGTCTCGTTCTCAAGTCGCTATCAAGCACTACTGGGACGCGAAGCTTTCGCTCGCTTTAACGCAATACCGCATTATGCATCTCTTACGCTTAAGATGCCCGGTCCACGAGGCATCATCTCTTTGAAGGGGAAGCACTAAAGTGCGCCTCCCCAAGCGGAGGACTGTGCGGCCGCTTTGACAGCCCCACAGCAAAATGGCCTCACTGGCCAAAAAAAACTTCGAAATAGGTCATTCAAGACCATGAACGCGGATAGACGAGTTCGGTGCAAAATCATCATTGATGCAGGCCTAGAAGCCATATACCCCCGCACTAGGGGCTCCACGCATATACAATCAGAGACAATAAAGCTCAATCTTATATATCTTACTTTATACTTTGCTTATTTTAAACTTTTTCGGCACGACCCGTTTTCAACTCATTTCCTCTATTTTACAGATGAACGTCGTGCGGCGCCCGTCCAAGATACGGCACAACGGAGACACCGGCGCAGACGTGCAGTAGGGACCTGTCCTAAAGGATTCTTTTCAAATTAAGACCCTGCGTAAACCTTTTTTACTGTCTCTTGTTGCTACACATCCCCTGGTTTTTTCTTTCTGATATAACCAAGGAGGAGGCTGGCGTCTTGGCATGTGGCCACGTCAGAATTTTTGCACGTACCTGGACACTTTGGGCTTTTTTAATAAAGAGTGTTTTTTCGCCCGCACTCATAAAGACCGAACACCTTAGGGAGTGTTCGGCATCGCGAGTTTTGGCATTATATGCATCAGCTCTGAATCATGTCTTTGGTCAAATGTTGGGTTGCCCGGCTCATGAGTTCGGCTACCTTACGTTCTGCTCTATCGGCTAAGGTAGCACCAGGAGAACTACTGCGATTGTGCCCTGGTTCGGCCGGGCGAGCACCTCAGTAGAGAAAGCCGAAAATTGACTGTCATGATGTAGCGTGAGACTGGTCAGCCACTCGATGACCTATCGGAATCTATCGGATTCCTCCGTTTTAACGAAGGGCCGCTTCCTGGTCAGGCACATACGCGCCCCGAACTCGGACGAGCGCAGTTGCCACCAAGGGGCTACCTAAATAGTCTCACTGTCAAACTCCTATGGCTAAGTGAAAGTGTTAAAGCATTATAGTCCGGTTGCCTGGCCCGCTGCGCTATCACCTCCTTTGTAGGACCAAGACGTTGGGTTAAGTGTGAAAATGCGTCTTCTGCGAGCACCCCCGCACTATGTGCGTGGGGGCTGAAGCCAACGACTGCCATCTTTCAGATTCTATATATATATATATATCTTAAAACGGCCGCACAGGAGGTGTTCCCAATACTTGGAGGCACAAGTATAAAAAAGGCCACTACAGTTTATCAAAATATTACTTTATAATTACATATGCTATCATAACATAGCATCTTTCGGGCACTGCGTCTCTATTACATGAGCGCCTTCAAGAACTTCCTGAAAATAGTGCTCGGAGGGTACTCGGCTTTAGTCCGAATCTCGGGACGCAACAACGGTGGTCTCCATCTCTGCCCAGTATGTCTTAACACGGGCAAGAGCCATCCTAGCGCCCTCTATGAATGCTGACCTCTTCAGTGCATTTGTATGTGGCACCGCGTCAAGGAATTGCTGCACCAAGCTGAAATAACTCTTCGGCTCCGATTTCCCCGGCCACAGGTGACCCATGACGTACTTCATGGCGAGTCCAGACAACCTATTCAGTTCGGCCCATTGAGCCAAACGATCATCCACTGCCAGTGGACGCTCTGGATTGTGAAACTGCGACCAGAAAAGCTTTTCCACTTCGAGATCTTTTTGATCTCGAAAGTGTTCAGTTGCATCAGCAGCACTCGCTACCAAGTCCAGATAGGTATCCTCCACACTCCACATCCGGTCCAACGGAGCAAACTTCGGATCACAAAATTTCCTTCACAGCATAAAGGGCTTTCCATCCGCAATCTGTTCGGCCTGACGCAGCTCCTCCTTCACAGCTCTCATCGCAGAGCGCGCGTCCTTGGCATTGGCAATGGCCTTCTCTAAGTTCGTCTGTTTCGCCTGGTCTTCTTTTTCAAGAAGTCTGCAATGGTCTATAGCGCTTTTTAACTTTTCGGCCATCTCTTCCTTGCTTCGGCAATGAGCAGCCTGTTCGGCTCTCAGCTCTACAAGGGCATTCCTCGTGGCCGCATCACTTTCGCTGGCTTGTTCTTTAGCTCGAGCAAGTTCTGCCCTAAGACTCTCCACGGCGGCCGCACCATCTGCGTCAAGCACACACAACGTAAGACACAGGCATAAAACTGTTCTTACCTGATGCCGCCCGAGGAATTACATACCTTGAGCCTCATCAAGCCGCTTATTGACAAGCGTGATGTCGGCATCTGCCACGTCCAGTTGCCGCTTTAGTTCGGCAAAATCGTTAGTTCGGCTTGATTCCGGACACCCTGCCGCCTACACTCAAAGGCGACATCTTAGACCTGGGATTATGATCCTCCGCGTGCCGTCATTTCTTGACGACGCGCAGAGTCTCAGGGGCTACTATCTACACAGGGCGCATCTTACTCATGCAAAACTGACAAAAGTATACATTATCTAATGTACCTTGAAACCCGTCAGTAAACTTTTGACGGCCTCATACAATCCGCTCTCTACGAATGAAATCCTTTCAATCACCATGCCCATCAATGTGCGGTGCTCCTCTGAGATAGAACCTCGCCCCAGCAGAATCTTTAGCTCCTCCAGCCGAGCACCAGACGGTGCTGGGCTCGTCCCATGACCTCTTTCGAAGACCGGACGCGGAGAACCTCGGGGGGCCACATAGCCACCTTCTGCCCCTGCCAGATTTGGAGAAACCCTCCGCGATGACACCTCAGGGTCGCCCGCCTCGCTGGGCGGCACGGCAGGGGGAGGCGTCCCGCTCTCCATCATCTCCGGAAGGAGATCCCCCGAAGACGAGCTCTGCTGAGAAGGGCTGAGGTCCGAGCTACAAGATAAAGGTTTGGTTAATCTTCTCAGATATAAATCAAGGACTTCCCTCATCCCTCAAAAGGAAAATCTTTTCTCCACTTACGGCTCGCTGTAGGGCTGATCCCCTTGAGGGCATAGTCCGGCCGAGGAACTCCCCGGCGTCGGACCCTCTGACGAGGATTTTCTCCCCCGTTTCGAGGCCATGGTTTCCGGGTCGTCAGAGGCGGCTCTCTTCTTCCCCTTAGGAGAGGAATTGTCGGTTCCTCCCTTCGGAGCAGCCTCCTTCGAGGAGGCCATAGCTTCCTTGTCCTCCCCCTCCAAAGGCATTATCTCCAGCATCCTGACCAGCACGGGATCCGGCCTGGTTTCAGGAAGGGGAGCCGGACACCTGATCAGCTTTGCCTTCGCTATCCACTCCTGTTTAAAAGGACGGCTCTTTTAGGGGCAAGTTTATGACAATTATACGGATAGAAGGTCCGGGCACAAGGTTGCTTACTTGAGTATCCGGGCGATTGCAGCTTAGGCCTGCATCCTCGCTTAAATCCAGACACATCTCTTGTGATCCGAAGAACAGTCTATACATCTCCGCGGGCGTTGCGCCCATAAAGTTCTGGAGAGCTCGCGGTCCCTCTGGATTAAACTCCCATAGGCGAAGGGGGCGACGTTTGCTGGGCAATATTTGGCGAATCAGCATGACCTGCGTCACCTTGACCAAGCTGAGGTCTCCTTCCAAGAGATCCTTAATTCGGCCCTGTAACAGGGGCACGTCTTTGGGCAAACCCCAATCTAACCCTCTGTTAACCCATGACGCTAGCCGTGGTGGGGGACCCGAGCGAAAGGCAGGAAGCGCCACCCACTTGGTGCTCCGGGAAGCGGTGATATAAAACCACTCTCGTTGCCACAAGCCTAGCTCCTCTTGAAAAGAGCCCTCGGGCCATGGAGCATCAGCATTTTTGCTTATAACAGCGCCTCCGCACTATGCGTGCCGTCCCTTGATCATCTTCAGCTCCACTTTAAAAGTCTTGAGCCATAATCCGAAGTGAGGGGTAACACAGAGGAATGCTTCACATACAACGATAAATGAGGAGATATGGAGGATGGACTCCGGAGCTGAGTCGTGGAATTCCAGCCCATAATAAAGCAGCAGTCCCCCTCACACGAACACTACGCTCTCACCAGGCTGGGGACTGGGGATAGCCTGCCTTTGAGCAGGCAACCAGTGCGAAATTTTGGCGGTCAAGAACTTAGCCTCTCTCAACTTTAGCACGTCCTCCTTCGTGACGGAGGAGGGCATCCATCGGCCTTGAAGGTCGGAACCGGACATTGTCGAAGGTCTGAGGCGCCCGGAATCTGGAGCCTAGGGTGTTGGAACTCGAGGCGACGGGCGAACTTGTTTTGGGATTGGAGAAAAGGAGTAAGGCCCTGGTCTCTTTATAAGAGGTTGAATACGAGGAGCCCTCCCCGTAACCGTTTGGGACTCGCCTTTAATCGAGAAAACATGCTAACGGGCACGATGGGGTTACCCACGTCCGTATTGATGAGAATCCCGTAAAAGGGGGGCACACGATCTCTGCTTTGACAAGACGTGCCAAGGAAACCGCCTCGCAAAACACGCTGAGGTGGAAAAGTGAAAACGATTCGAGTAAAGGACTTGGTTGTAGTGTGATGACGCACTGCGGAATACGTCAGCAGATTTGATTTGTGTTAATATTATTCTCTCTATGGCAATATGTGGAAGCTTATTTTGTAGAGCCGGACACTACTCTTGGTGTTTACAATCTTCTATGAAGGACTTGGAGGAGGAACCCGCCTTGCAATGCCGAAGACAATTTGCACGCCGGACTCGTCGTCATTGAAGCCTGGTTCAGGGGCTACTGAGGGAGTCCTGGATTAGGGGGTGTCCGGGTAGCCGGATAATACCTTCAGCCGGACTCCTGGACTATGAAGATACAAGATTGAAGACTTCGTCCCGTGTCCGGATGGGACTTTCCTTGGCGTGGAAGGCAAGCTTGGCGATGCGGATATTCAAGATCTCCTACCATTGTAACCGACTCTATGTAACCCTAACCCTAACCGGTGTCTATATAAACCGGAGGGTTGTAGTCCGTAGGCAACCCACTCCATATACAACAATCATACCATAGGCTAGCTTCTAGGGTTTAGCCTCCTTGATCTTGTGGTAGATCTACTCTTGTACTACCGATATCATCACTATTAATCAAGCAGGACGTTGCGTTTTACCTCCATCAAGAGGGCCCGAACCTGGGTAAAACATCGTGTTCCCTGCCTCCTGTTACCATCCGGCCTAGACGCACAGTTCGGGACCCACTACCCAAGATCCGCCGGTTTTGACACCGACACCGCATAAAGGGCTTATAAGTAAATAAAATAACAAGCATGCCACAGTCGGGCGTCTTTGCGACACCACATAAAGGGCTTATAAGTAAATGAAATGACAAGCATGCCACAGTCGGGTGTCTATGTGACACCACATAAAGGGCTTATATATACACATAATCACGGTGAATATCCAGGAGGTAGAACCGTCCCAGAGATACCCAATAATTCAAATAACATAAATGGTTAGTCCATAATAATAATAATCATAATCATCATACATCACAAGTCATGATCAATATTCTGGTTTAATAGTTTCTCCTCCGAAGGCCGACACTAAGACCGACACTTGACCCATCCCAGACTGTAGTCCTTAACCATGGACACGGCTATTCGAATAGGTTCAATATCTCTGCTGAGGGTGTACTCTTTACCCACGAGTAACGGATTTCTTTAGTCCATCGAAACTAATTCCGTCTACAGTCTTTTAGTCGAAAACACACCTGACTTGCACACACCAGCTTAACCTTACACGTGTCTGGAATCACCCAGACACCTGTTAAGAAAAACTCTAAGTGGGGAGGCTACAACCTCGCGTAGCATGGGATCAAATTTTTATCGCGCGCTCTAAGGGGTGGCCTCCCCTCTCGGTCCCAACCGGAAACACCCATGCCCCCGGACCAGGTGGCATGCCTACCAGCTACAACCGGTATCTTCCACCATGGCCTCTCTGTATGGTGTGTGCTAGGAAAGGGATTGACAACTTCCTGAACCGTACCCTACCTACGGCACAAGCAAGTGGCAGCACAAAACAAGTATGGGGGTTACTGGAACAAGACTCGCTCTACAGACGACTCAGGAGGCTTAAGTATTTCCTGCATGATTAGCTCAAGGATAATATTTCACACCCATCAGAGACAACCACCACTAATCATACCTCCCCCTACCCCGCCAGTCATAACCATCTCGACAAGGGACACGCTCGTGTCTACAGAAGACAGAGACTTTCCTGGGTCCTTCCTGGTAGGCATGAGAGGCATATGAAGGGTGATTGCTACCACAAGTATGTCCATTTCCAACGGCAAAAATTTCCATTTTTGCACTCAAAGCATATGATCATATCGTCACAAACACATAACGGATACTCCGTGTCACGGTGGTGTTGCAACTGTATCAAACAACACACGATAATATTATGCCTGAGTTCAGAAATGCTTGCCTTCAAGGTGTGGAGAGCTGAGGTGCACTCCAATATTTTTTTGAAAGCTCTCTTCTCTCTCTCCAAAATCCTATTTTGAAAACAGGCAAATAACACATACTTTAAAAACAGTACAAAAATTTGTCCTAATTATTTTTGAAATAAATCTTAAAATAAACTAGGTGAAATTTGAGAGAGGTAGGAAAAAGAATCAATTCATTCGGACTTATATTTAAAAAGTTATAGCCAGTCAAAGTTTTGGTCAAATTCTGTTTTTAAAATAAAACAGAAAAGAAAACGTTTCAGATAAGAATACGCTTTCGAAGCAGGGGATATGCACTTGGGGGTTTTACGCCTTCACTTATCCAGCATGGACGGGCATGTGGGTCACTGACAGTGGGTCCACGGGGCCCACTGGTCAGGTTTGACCAGTCGCCCCGCCTTCGTCATCCTCTGGCCGAACAGAGGTGAGGGTTCCCGTGATCAACGCCGGCGAACGGCGGCTCCTCGAGGGCATCCGAGGCCAGGGATGGATCCGCCACTCCCAGACGGTCCTCCCGGTGGTTGACTGGCCGGTGGGGACGGGGGGAATCATCGACGGCGAGCTCCGCGGCGGAGGGAGCTTCAGGCATGATTGGGGGATTTGTCTCCGGTGGCTCCCGATCAAAATTGAGCTTGGGGGTGGACTCACGTGATGAAGAGAGGGCCTCTGGTGAAGAGAGTGGAGAGGGGGAGGCCCTGGTGGCGCCGGACTGAACGAGGCTGTGGCGGCGGCCGTGGTTGCCGAAGAAGAAGAAGAGGACCCCTCTGGTCTTTCTACTGCTACGGCCGGATCGGTGAGGGAGTGTGGGAGGTTGCTTGAGGGTTTGGTGAGCTCGGGGGGTCCTTATATAGCGATTGGGGGCGGTTCCGACAATGGCCGAGGATAAGAACACCGGCGACCGCCGTACTGTGCTGCAGGGCGACGTGGCGGCGACGAGGGCTTGCGGACAAGGCTGCGGATGAGCTTGAGCCATTCAAGGGGGCAGCTGGCGAGCGCTGGTGGCTCGGGCGGCGCCGTCCACGGCAGAGGCTGCTGCGCCCGCCCGCTAGCCGCCATTGCTGACCTAACGGCAGCGCTGCTGGGCGCCAGGGGGGGCTTGGCTAGTTCCTGTGTGCGGATGAGGTCGGGGGTGCGGCTCTGCAGGCGAGCAAGGGCCAGGGCATGATGCGGTGACCCGAGCGCACGCAGGTGCAAAACACGCGCTCTACGCGCGCCCAGAGCACGCACGGGACGTGCTCGACAATATGCCAAGGCATGCTAGGGGCCTCCAAACCACAAGGGAGTTAGCAGGGTGAGGCAATAGGCTAGGTCAAGTCCATGGGACAAGCTGGTTTGGTCAGGGGATCAAGTTCACAATGTAAACTTGAAATCATGCCAAATCTGGTTGTGCACACAGGGTGTTTAACAAAATGCCAAAGGCATCTAGGCAATTCTTTGGGTGGCCAAATTCTCCAGATCAGGGTCTCTTTAGTTGAAAGAGAGGGTGGTGAGGTTAGTTTGACAAAATCGGAAACTTGTTAGTGCAAGTTTTGCAAAACATCAGTTTTGGACAGAAAGAAAAAGGCATGGTTTCATGCACTAAAAATTCTCCAACGGGTCCACTCTTCTGGACTTAAGGGTTTTGTAGCATGGGCTATAAGCAGGAGAAAGCTCAAGAGTACTAGAGCAAATTTAACTAGGGTTGCAGTAGAAAAAGCCAAACTAGACCAGAAAGGAAAAGAGGTTGATTCACTCAATTTTTTCAAAGAACACCACTGGGTTTTTGCATAAATTTGAATTACATACCACTACTAACATCCCACAATTTTGGTGGAAGTTTTATAGAAATATTTAATTAGGTTGTAGTGCAAAATTGCTCTCTGGACCAGATTTTTAAACTTGGGGTAGAGCTCAAAATATTAAAAGAATGAAATATATTTTTGCATAAAAGTGATTTAAAAACATCACATGACACCTCCAAATTTTGGTGAAAATTTTAAATAAATTTATCAGGTGGTTGTAGTTCAAAAGAGCTCCAAAACTAAAGGAAAAATAATTTTAGGGAATAAAGCTCAGAGAGAAATAATTGTGCAAATCTATTCCACTGATAATAGTAATGTTTTTGTTGAAAGGGCAAACAAGTCCAATAATATATTTGGAAACTTTCACTTGGGATAAAACTCCATAAAAACCAAGAAAAGGGTGGTACTGAAATCAAAGAAAACCCAGAAAGATAAAAAGTTTAATTTTCCTGGCAAAATTTTAATTAATAAAACAAGGTTAAAATTTTGGGGTGTCACAACACTACCCCCCTTAAGAAAAATCTCGTCCTCGAGATTTGTTAAAAGCTGTTTTAAGAAAATATATGAAATAAAATGTGGCTACAGTGAGAGGGCAATAAGTGGTGTAAAACCACAGTGTGGAACACTGGCGCTGCATGGAAAAATCTATGGTTAGGGGGAAAACGAGAGATTTCTATGTTGGATACAGTAAATTTAGAATAAATTCTAAATTTAAAATACGCTGGTCGTACCCGAGAGCACAGTGCTCTCTCTGGCTGACAGGTGGTCCCGAGGTCCACTGTCAGCCTCTTCTTCTTCCTCTGGTTCTCTCTTCTTCCTCTCTCCCGCGCGCTTTCCCGTGCTTTCTCCACCGGCGACGTTTAGCGCGTAGGGCATCTAGGCCGTACCGCGGTAGTGCGCGGCGTGCTAGCTACCGATGCAGCGTGTACTCACCTCGCGGGCCAGCATGCTGTCGGCACTGCTCGCGGATTCGCGTCCGAACACCGGCGATCGGGTGACGAGCAGCGCTGGTGGACTTTGCCCACCGTACACCGAGCTCGAGCTATAAAACGGCCGAGGTGCTTCTCTCTTCTTCCTCACACCTGGCCTCACTTCTCCTTCTTCCTCCTCCATTTCCGTTTACAGAAGCTAGAGACGAGGTTTTAATGGCGGAGGCGATGCCGGATTGGTACGTGATCCTGATGTGCGGAGGGCTGTTGGCATTGCTGGGGCTCTCTGTGCTCCTATGTGCGATGATCCTCGGTGATCGTCGTGATGCTGCCACTCGAGTGTTGGCTCTCCGTGGTGGCGGTGATCACAAGGAGTAGGTATGGTCTCGGGTGCTAACTGTTGTTGGTGTGCGGGAGGTAACTCGCATCCGGATGATTATCCACTAATCTCTCTTTCAGAGACTGTGGTGCGTTAGGGAGATGATTAGCCAGATGCAACACGGTTACGTGGTGTTGCAAGTAGTGTATGTGTTCGAGTGGTTGCGGTTGTGAGTCTGCTGCCGTGGTGCTGCGTGAATAAAATTCCATGTCATGAGGAGACATATGCTGTAGCAACTCAGGGAAAAGAAATCTCACTCCAGGATTTCTCGCGAGGAAAAAATTAGTTAATCAAAATTTACAGCAGCAAAAATTACTCATTACAATTGAAACCAAAAGTTCATCTCATCGCACAAGGTTTAGAATAACACGCATGAGTTACAACACTTAACTAAATGCGAGAATACAAGAACATAGCAGTGACGTCTAGAATGAAAATGGCAACTGGACGGGGTCCTGAGAAAACGTCTCTGGTACTGGGGCGCACTCTTCTTCTATCGGGGGAAGAGGATTGATTAGTCAATGAACGCGTCTTTCCTGGTCGGGCCTCAGTGGTCTGCCGATGGCAATCTGAGGATTTAAATCAGCGAGGCTCTGGAGATAACCCATTACTCGCTGGGTCAAACGCTCTTGGGCGATGACGTACTGGACAAGGTTGGCTAGTACTGGGTCTCTCTCAATTCGTTCACCGGGAAAAGATGTCACTTCCCCGGGTGCTGCGCGGCTCGGAAAGTAATAATACCCTCGTTCGCTGGCATAGGGTACCACGAATTGAAGGCGAACAATCGCTTCGTGTGCAGCCGCTTCTATGGCCATCTGCGAGTCGGCATAGATTTCCCTAGGAAGGAGACTTCCGTTGGGTCCTGATTTGAGTTTACGGGAGGGATGTGCACTACTGCCCAATATTTCGAGGTGGAAGAGGTGATCCTCGATTTGAGCAGCTCGTACTGGGGTGGCTGGGTAGAACCCATGGTAATGTAGGTAAAGTCCCACAATATTCTAACAAAACTACCCGGGGTTGCATCCGGGGTTCTCAGATAAATGCTAGGGCTCGGCATGGCAAGAAATGGTTGTGAGAGTTGCGCACAAGATGAGGGGTACTCGGCAAGGTCACGAGGTGTCCCTTTTATAAAGCAACTGGGCTGGGTTATTTACCGCAATGAAGGGCAACTAGTTTGCTGGTTCTACTCTCATGGGGGTCAGGGTCAAAGCCACAGTTACACACATCTCCCAAAAGTGACGTGTTACTGTGGGTGCCGTCGGGGTTGGTTTTTGGTAGTTACGCCCAGAATTAAAAATGCATCCGTACATCAACACGCTTATGCACAGCTACTTTAAAAATAGGGGCGCACAGGCATGCAACGTTATGGTAATACGAGGTCACATAATTACTGGGTGTGGACAAGCCAAGACTGGGTACTACTCGAGTGGCTTAGTCCACCTCGTTTATATCTAAGCGGGCGTGCCTTGCGGATGTTGAGGCTTCTCCATTGGCCTCACCGTCGGGATTGGCCGGAGGGGGTTGAGGAACTTCAGGGGCGGGGTAGCGATGGTGAAAATCACGGGGATTGTTGGCCACAATCCCGTTGGAGTGGGTTCCCAAAAGGCGACGAAGCACTTCTAGGGTCATCAAGGCACCTTGGTTGATGGCTGGGGCTGACCTCAGGGTCTCGATCGGTTGTCCGAACAGCACGACTGGGTTGTCGGTGTCGGGCTCATCTTCTCTTCTCGCTGGGGCTCGGCGGATCAGTTCTCCACGAGCTGCGATCAGATCCAGGGTGATTTGATCGAACAGCCCCTCTAGTGCACTTACATTGCGCACCAGATGCAACAATGCAGGATCCGACTCGTGGTCTCCGTTGGCAACTTGTGGTGGTCTACCATACCCGTCACGACTGGGGTAGTAGTAGAAGGAGCGACAGTTAACTCTGGGCGACAAGTGCCGGAGTTGAACTATAGCTTCTCGGGCAGCTGGTTGGATGGCTTGTGGCTCAAAGGAAGTTGTCCTTCCAGTGAACCTGTAGGGGCGTTCTGGCGATAGACCCCTACCATAGACGTGCACAGTGGCCCAAAATTGACGGCTCTCACCGCTCATGGATCCTTGGTACACAACGTACTCTGGGGGCTCTTCTAATGCAAAGGCATGGCGGGTGAGGTTTGCTAGCACGGTCACGAAACCTCCAAGGTTGGTTGCTGTGGTCTCATTGTGAAAAATGGGGCCAGGCATTTTAGCTTGGTTTGGGGTTAGAGGGTGTGCTGGGTTGAGGTTAGCGTGCCCTTTTATAGAAAAAGGGGACGGAGTCTTCCTTCGCACGCTTGCGAAAAAGACTATTCAGGGGCCGGTCACTGGCGTGTGACTGAGAGGTTAGGCTGATAGGTTGGGCACCGATTGCCAAAAGGTGTCGGGTCACTGTGAGGCTATCTTACATGAGAAGCTTGGCCGGGGTTTGGTTAAGGTCTGCTGGGTTGGTTTACCTAGGTTTTCGACCTGGCTAAGATAGGATTAGCCAATGGTCAGCCTGGCTCTGATACCCAGTTTGTCAGGACCGGTTTTTCGGGATATTAATTTCCCAAAAGCGGCCCTTGTGCTCACCAGCCCCAGGATTCCTATTAGCTGATGAGACACCAACTTGTTACAGAAACTCCAAGCAAACTACAAAATATGTAGTACAAGACCATTCTGGCCTATGGGTACAACAATTGGTTTCTAGTGGTTGATGGCGGAAGCGGTTTGCGGATCATCAGCGTCTATGAGACTCCATTTCCCACAAGAACAACTGACCAGGATAACTCCTATCTTCGCGAGGCTGCTATCTCCATTGCATAGGTTCCGGGGCTGTCATCGCAACGTTCCTTTCCATGCAAGAAATCTGGCCAAGACAATAGCCAGGGACAAGCCAGTGAGTACTTTGAATGTACTCGCAAACATTAAGAACACAGGTATAATATAGCCACTGATAATCATGCTTACTTCGTCAGTCATAAATGAAGCTCATGATGCATGCAAGTAGGTTAATCATGTCATATAGGAATATGCAATCAGCAAGTAGAAATAGAATGCACCGATCGGGTGTCTGAAGCGACACCTCGAAAGGATAACAATATAAAGTATGCCTCAGTCGGGCGTCTAAGCGACACCACATAAAGGGCTTATATGTAAATAAAATATCAAGCATGCCACAGTCGGGCGTTTGTGCGACACCGCATAAAGGGCTTATAAGTAAATAAAATAACAAGCATGCCACAGTCGGGCGTCTGTGCGACACCACATAAAGGGCTTATAAGTAAATGAAATGACAAGCATGCCACAGTCGGGCGTCTATGCGACACCACATAAAGGGCTTATATATACACATAATCACGGTGAATATCTAGGAGGTAGAACCGTCCCAAAGATACCCAATAATTCAAATAACATAAATGGTTAGTCCATAATAATAATAATCATAATCATCATACATCACAAGTCATGATCAATATTCTGGTTTAATAGTTTCTCCTCCGAAGGCCGACACTAAGACCGACGCTTGACCCATCCCAGACTGTAGTCCTTAACCATGGACATGGCTATTCGAATAGGTTCAATATCTCTGCAGAGGGTGTACTCTTTTCCCACGAGTAACGGATTTCTTTAGTCCATCGGAACTAATTCTGTCTACATTCTTTTAGTCGAAAACACGCCTGACTTGCACACACCAGCTTAACCTTACACGTGTCTGGAATCACCCAGACACCTGTTAAGCAAAACTCTAAGTGGGGAGGCTACAACCTCGCGTAGCATGGGATCAAATTTTTATCGCGCGCTCTAAGGGGTGGCCTCCCCTCTCAGTCCCAACCGGAAACACCCATGCCCCCGGACCAGGTGGCATGCCTACCAGCTACAACCGGTATCTTCCACCATGGCCTCTCTGTACGGTGTGTGCTAGGACAGGGGTTGACAACTTACTGAACCGTACCCTACCTACGGCAGGGGCAAGTGGCAGCACGAAACAAGTATGAGGGTTACTGGAACAAGACTCGCTCTACGGCGGACTCAGGAGGCTTAAGTATTTCCTCCATGATTAGCTCAAGGATAATATTTCACACCCATCAGACACAACCACCACTCATCATACCTCCCCCTTCCCCGCCAGTCATAACCGTCTCGACGAGGGACAAGCTCGTGTCTACACAAGACAGAGACTTTCCCGGGTCCTTCCCGGTAGGCATGAGAGGCATATGAGGGTGATTGCTACCACAAGTATGTCCATTTCCAACGGCAAAAATTTCCAATTTTGCATTCAAAGCGTATGATCATATCGTCACAAACACATAACGGATACTCCGTGTCACGGTGGTGTTGCAACTGTATCAAACAACACACGATAATATTATGCCTGAGTTCAGAAATGCTTGCCTTCAAGGTGTGAAGAGGTAAGTTGCACTCCAATATTTTTTTGAAAGCTCTCTTCTCTCTCTCCAAAATCCTATTTCGAAAATAGGCAAATAACACATACTTTAAAAATAGTACAAAAAGTTGTCCTAATTATTTTTGAAATAAATCTTAAAATAAACTAGGTGAAATTTGAGAGAGGTAGGAATAATAATCAATTCATTTGGACTTATATTTAAAAAGTTATAGCCAGTCAAAGTTTTGGTCAAATTCTGTTTTTAAAATAAAACAGAAAAGAAAACGTTTCAGATAAGAATACCCTTTCGAAGCAGGGGATACGCACTTGGGGGTTTTACGCCTTCACTTATCCAGCATGGACGGGCTCGTGGGTCACTGACAGTGGGTCCACGGGGCCCACTAGTCAGGTTTGACCAGTCGCCCCGCCTTCGTCCTCCTCTGGCCGAACAGAGGTGAGGGCTCCGGCGATCAGCGCCGGCGAACGGCGGCTCCTCGAGGGCATCCGAGGCCAGGGATGGATCCGCCACTCCCAGGCGATCCTCCCGGTGGTCGACTGGCCGGTGGGGACGGGGGGAAATCGTCGGCGGCGAGCTCCGCGGCGGAGGGAGCTTCGGGCATGATTGGGGGATTTGTCTCTGGTGTCTCCCGATGAAAATTGAGCTTGGGGGTGGACTCATGTGATGAAGAGAGGGCCTCTGGTGAAGAGAGTGGAGAGGGGGAGGCCCTGGTGGCGCCGGAGTGAACAAGGCAGTGGCGGCGGCCGTGGTTGCCGGAGAAGAAGAAGACGACCCCTCTGGTCTTTCTACTGCTATGGCCGGATTGGTGAGGGAGTGTGGGAGGTTGCTTGAGGGTTTGGTGAGCTCGGGGGTCCTTATATAGCGATCGGGGGCGGTTCCGACGATGGCCGAGGAAAAGAACGCCGGTGACCGCCATACTGTGCTGCAGGGCGACGTGGCGGCGACGAGGGCTTGCGGACAAGGCTGCGGATGAGTTTGAGCTGTTCAAGGGGGCAGCTGGCGAGCGCTGGTGGCTCAGGCGGCGCCGTCCACGACAGAGGCTGCTGTGGCCGCCCGCTAGCCGCCGTTACCGAGCTGACGGCGGCGCTGTTGGGCGCCAGGGGGGCTTGACTGGTTCCTACGAGCGGATGAGGTCAGGGGTGCGGCTCTGCAGGCGAGCAAGGGCCAGGGCGTGATGCGGTGACCCGAGCGCACGCACGTGCAAAACGCGCGCTCTACGCGCACCCAGAGCACGCACGGGACGTGCTCGACATTATGCCAAGGCATGCTAGGGGCCTCCAAACCACAAGGGAGTTAGCAGGATGAGGCAATAGGCTAGGTCAAGTCCAAGGGACAAGCTGGTTTGGTCAGGGGATCAAGTTCACAATGTAAACTTGAAATCATGCCAAATCTGGTTGTGCACACAGGGTGTGTGACAAAATGCCAAAGGCATCTAGGCAATTCTTGGGGTGGCCAAATTCTCCAGATCAGGGTCTCTTTAGTTGAAAGAGAGGGTGGTGAGGTTAGTTTGACAAAATCAGAAACTTGTTAGTGCAAGTTTTGCAAAACATCAGTTTTGGACAGAAAGGAAAAGGCATGGTTTCATGCGCTAAAAATTCTCCAATGGGTCCACTCTTCTGGACTTAAGGGTTTTGTAGCATGGGCTATAAGCAGGAGAAAGCTCAAGAGTACTAGAGCAAATTTAACTAGGGTTGCAGTAGAAAAAGCCAAACTGGACCAGAAAGCAAAAGAGGTTGATTCAGTCAATTTTTTCAAAGAACACCACTGGGTTTTTGCATAAATTTGAATTGCATACCACTACTAACATCCCACAATTTTGGTGGAAGTTTTAAAGAAATATTTAATTAGGTTGTAGTGCAAAATTGCTCTCTGGACCAGATTTTTAAACTTGGGGTAGAGCTCAAAATATTAAAAGAATGAAATATATTTTTGCATAAAAGTGATTTAAAAACATCACATGACACCTCCAAATTTGGGTGAAAATTTTAAATAAATTTATCAAGTGGTTGTAGTTCAAAAGAGCTCCAAAACTAAAGGAAAAATAATTTTAGGGAGTAAAGCTCACAGAGAAATAATTGTGCAAATCAATTCCACTAATAATATTAATGTTTTTCTTGAAAGGTCAAACAAGTCCAATAATATATTTGGAAACTTTCACTTGGGATAAAACTCCATAAAAAACCAAGAAAAGGGTGGTACTGAAATCAAAGAAATCCAGAAAGATGAAAAGTTTAATTTTCCTGGCAAAATTTTAATTAATAAACAAGGTTAAAATTTTGGGGTGTCACAGACACCCCGCACCCTCCCCCACTTTTTGATGATATTTTTAAATAACAAATTTGATGATATTTTCAAATAACAAATTTGATGATATTTTCAATTAAAAATAAACAAACAAATTTGATGATATTTAAAAAAACAAATTTGATGATATTTGATGATATCTTCTGTTCTAGTCCTCATGAAAATAACAAATTTGACAAAAAAACAAATTATTAGATGCAACAAGAAATAACGAAAAAAAGAAGTTACTAATGGCGCACCGGAGGAGGGTGCGCCATTGCTATCAGAAAAAAAAAGTTACTAATGGCGCACCAGAGGATGGTGCGCCATTGTTATGAGTGTTTTTATGGCGCACCCCTATATGGTGCGCCATTACTAACATTCCCCCTCTAGCTGGATACCCCTTCGCCCGATCCCCCCTTCCCTCTCCCTCGCCAGATCCCCCTTCCCTCCCCGCGCCCGCTCCACACCCGCTCCGGCTCCCCCGCGCCGCCGCCACCGCGCCCCCGCAGCCCCCACTGCTGCATTCGCTGCACCGACGATGACCGCACGGGGTGCAGGACGACGACCGCCGCCGACCCGCGAAGCACGTGGCCGCCGACCTCCCCACGACCAACCGAGGTGCCCAGGAGGACCGCTGCCGTCTTCCTCTTCGACTACGAGGACCCGGATGAGCTTGGATGCCCTCGAGCCATCCCTTCGATGACGACGCCGCCATCGACCCCGACCCCGACCCCTCTGGCGACTGGCCGTGCCTGCCCAGGTACCTCTCCTCCTTCCTCCTTGTTCCTTATTGTTCCAGCCTTCCAGATGACCACTTACTAGCTAGAGTAGATAGATTATCAGCCTAGGTACACTTCGCTAACCCATGCATCGTTCGTTTCGTCTTGAGCTAATAAGCAAGTCCAACAACAAACACACATCTAGGTACACCTAGGTTTTTCTTGACGAACACACCTAGTAACTCCAACAACGAACACACCTAGGTACAGTGGCGGAGCTTTAGGAGGGGCAAACATTTTTTCTTCCCGAATATGGAATTGTACCACTACGACAAATTAGACATTGAAAACTATTGAGAAACTTCGATAAGTATATTAATCACATTTCTAACGCTGATTATATATATGGAAGTTAGTCCATGAAAAAAATACCAAAATATTATTTAACCATGGAGTATTGAGTTGAGTTCCCAGAGAATCCTCTTGGCTTTTGGCTATGGATTGTAATCCTATTCACTAATCAATAAAGCTCTCAATCTTCCCGCAGAAAAAGCGTCTCTTTGTTTCTTTGTCCTAAGTACAAAATCTATGACCTACTCAAAACTTTACCCAAGAAATTAAGATGCAAGAATCTATATAAGGAAGAAATTTACAGCAGGGAGTGGGTGGGCAAACTGCTCTTGCTTGCTTGCTGCTCACTAGCTCACTACGTGCGGCGCCGATCTCAGCTCTGACCTCTTTGCCACCTCTAGCCGGACGCCGTGCTAGCTGCCCGCCAACCCACACGCAGGCACGCTGATCAGTGCCTCACCTCTACCTCTACGCAGGCGCTCACCCATGCTCAGTCAACACAAGATGGCAAGAGGAAAGAATAGAAGATGATAGAAATCAGAGTTGGTCGCTGGCTGCACTAGGTCGGAGCTAGTTTGTCTTCGTAAGGAGATGTTAAAAGGGCCCTACAGGCTAGTATGTGTAGTGCCGCCTCATTACTATGACGGGGTATTAAAAAAGTTTCATTTTTGCTGGGGGGGCGACCGCCCAGGTTCGCCCCTGAGAAGCTCCACCGTTGCCTAGGTACACCAAGTTTGCAGGGGCACCATCTTTTCATTTAGACGAAATATATACTTCCTCTGTTCAGAAAAACTTATCGCAAAAATAATAAAAACTGAAAAAACATTTATGAATAGTTCCTCTGTTTTCTTTGGCCAGTTGTGCAGATAGAATGCTAACTAAGTTGGGCTGTTTGATAAGTTATATAACTGCAACACCTATTATTGCTACTGATATCATTGGCTCATTGCTGCCTTTGTGCAATGCAGAACTGTTAAGAGTGATTTGGAGGATTCAAGATTCTATGAAGCTCTTTTGACATTTAAAGCTCAGAACTGAAGGTACTTAATAAACTCAAAATCATTCAGTCTAGACATTGCAATTTATGTGTTTTTTGTATTACTAGATGAATGGTAACATCGTTTGACAAGTGAATGTAGTTTGGTCCTACTTTCCTAATTAAATAATTTTTTTCAGCTAAAACTATTGATGATTTTTTGTTGGGTGACCTATTAGATCTGGAATGGAAGCTCACATAAGTTGAGCTGATTTTCGTCCATATGAAAGCAGAGGACCATATGGTCTGTGGCCTTTTCATCCATATGAAAGTAGATGCACATTGTGGTGCTAGTTTGCTGGGTTTTGTCTCCGACCATCGTGTCGTGATGATTTTGCAGGTACCCCGAGAGGCCCTTGAGTTTGCCGGAATGTCGATTAACTTCCGTTCTGGCAAATTTGGGTACTCCATATGTCCCATTTTCAGCAAAGGTCATGCTGAAATTTTCCGTGAATTTTAGCATGACTTTGCTAAAAATAGGACATATGGGGTACTTGTGACTAATGCATGGGACGGGGTATCTTAGTACTTAATTAAGTAGGATCAACTGCCTGTTGTGTTATACATATTCTATTTGGATGGCCCTGCTAACCCTTGACCATAAATACTTGAGATGGATGTAGGAGGCTTAAACAAAGAAATGTTTTAGGCCAACTCCACTAGGCCTAGATGAAAATGCACAAGTGTGCATGACTAACAATATTCCATTATAAAGCTAAACAAGAAAGAGGAACCACTCATCCTAACCATTTGCTCTCAAAATTACCACTTCAATTCTTACTACTGAAAATCTTAGACCATCTCCATTCACCAATAGCTCAAACCAGTTCGAAGGGCGTGTTTTCACCAGACTATGGATTATCTTATTGGACCCAACGCAAGAGATGATGTAGTTTTGAATTATAAATGTAGGGTATGTCGTCATCAGATGACGAAAGTCTCCCGGGGAGTGCGGCTAGTGCCACGACGATCGAGGTCTGTGCGACATGCCTCACCTGGACGATGATCAGCACTTCAGCATTAAGCTCGAGGAGACCTTCGAAGTTGAAAAGGTACACAACGACGACAAGTGTTATTTTCATAATTAAGCATGACTTCAACTATTTCAACGTGTAATTTTCATCTTTTACAATTCGAGTATAGCTTATCCCATGACATGCAAGACACTATGTCTTGGAGAGGATGGTTTTTGAAGACCATGAAATTTCTGAAACAAAGAAAATTCACCTAAGGACTCATCACGATGTGGATTTTGAAGTAAATCTATATAATTCTGGGAGCGTAACCCATTTTGGTTGCAAAAATTGGGAAGCATTTTGCAAGATGTATGGTTTTGATGAGGGTATGCTTGTCACCATGGATCTTGGTGATCCTGACATCGACCAAGACAATATGGACATTTGGGTCCTTGTTGATACGCCTCCAGTTCTACCGCTATGTGAGTTTCTCAAACATAGTTAATTATTAACTAATTTATATTGTTTATTTCAAAATAGTTGACAGCTTATTTCCATTGACAGCTTATTTTTATTGTTCAAAGAATGTGTGGAAGATGGTAGACAAAACCCACTACACCGATGGCTCTGAATTAACAACTTACAAGGAGAAAAATCATCTGGTCGGATTTTGTACTAACATTGAGAATTACAATATCTACAATCAAACTCCTCAACATTATGGTTAATACGTGCCACTAGTGCATGTGTTCAACTACGGTAACTACCATGGAGATACCCTGGTAAGATTTTTTACTATTACGACATCCGTGCATCTTTTGCATACTTCTAAAACTAGTACATCATTGCTAACTATGAAGTTATTACTATGTTTTTCAATAGATAATCCCAGAGAATTGTGTGCCTCATTTGATGTATCAGAAAGGTAGTCTCAATGTTTTGAACATACAACCAGGTCATCCTACGAATCTCAACTGTCCATACAAGATTTCTAAAAGAAGTGGAGACATGAAAATCAAAGGATGGAAAAATGTATGGACAGTCGTAAGGAGGTTCTTGGAAGCAAAAGGAAGCGAAGCGCAAGAATTGGAGATAGGATGATCTCCATTCTCCATAATGGAGCGTCAGGGTCTATATTGTTTTATGCTATTTTACCTTAAATAGGGTATTTAGGTCCTGCCTAATACTGATGATCATGTGCTAAGAACAATTAAGTAGGGTTGGTTCGATGACTATCAAGATGATGATCGTATGACTTGTTATTAATAACGAGTGGAAGTTGTATGATAATGATTAGTAGGACTTGTTAGGATTAGTATTACTTCCGACAAACTCGCTACTCGCGGTCTCAAGACTTGTAATGTTCTATCTTTTTTCGGTCTTTTGAATTCGGAGACTAATACGATGAATTGTATTCAGAGACTAATCTTCTATTGTATTCGATGAATCTGCTGTTGCTGTGTGGTGCTAGCTATATTCTGTCCAATAATATATTTTGTAACCTGTGAAAATATCAGAAAAGAAAAAAAATCCATAATATTCATACTAGTGGCGCACCACCACATAGTGCGCCATTAGTAAGCCAGAGCACACTAATGGCGCATCATCCACCAGTGCGCCATTAGTATGCCAAAGCACATGGGTAAATATGCCCCCCTGGGAGGCATACTAATGGCGCACCATGGGCTATACTAATGGTGCACTGCATGGTGCGCCATTAGTATACCAGATACTAATGGCATGTGTCGGTGTCAAAACCGGCAGATCTCGGGTAGGGGGTCCCGAACTGTGTGTCTAAGGTGGATGGTAAGAAGAGGCAGGGGACATGATGTTTTACCCAGGTTCGGGCCCTCTTGATGGAGGTAAAACCCTATGTCCTGCTTGATTTATTCTTGATAATATGAGTAGTACAAGAGTTGATCTACCACGAGATCGGAGAGGCTAAACCCTAGAAGCTAGCCTATGCTATGATTTTATGTTGTCCTACGGACTAAAACACTCCGGTTTATATAGACACCGGAGGGGGCTAGGGTTACACAAGGTTGGTTACAAAGGAGGAGATATACATGTCCGTATTGCCTAGCTTGCCTTCCGCGCCAAGTAGAGTCCCATCTGGACACGGGATGATGTCTTCAATCTTGTGTCTTCATAGTCCAACAGTCTGGCCAAATGATATAGTCCGGCTATCCAGAGACCCACTAATCCAGGACTCCCTCAGTAGCCCCTAAACCAGGCTTCAATGACGATGAGTCCGGCGCAGTGTTGTCTTCGGCATTGCAAGGCGGGTTCCTCCCCTGAATACACCAGGGAAGAATTTGAATATAAGGATAGTGTCCGACACTGCAAAATAAGTTCCACATACCACCGTAGAGAGAATAACATTACCACAAATCTAATCTGTTGACACGTTTTGGCAGCATGACATCACGCCACGACCCAGTAATTATTTGAACCATTTTCCTTTAACCAGCCCCGCACATGACGTGAGGCAGTTTCTTGACACGTCTTGTCAAAGCAGAGATCGTGCTCCCCTTATTACGGGATTCTCATCAATACGGACGTGGGTAACCCAACCACGCCATCAATTACGACGCTTGGTGGATAAGCGAGTTTTACCAGGCTAGTGGGGGCGCATAGTTTAGTCCGCCCTTAAAAAGGGAAAAGACCTCACTTTTTTCTACCCACGCCTTCTTCCTCCTTGCTCATCCATTCTCGCACACTCGAGCTCCAGCGCACAATTCCGCATCCTCCTCCTCAACTCTCTCCAAAACATGTCCGGAGCAGGAGGCAAGTGGATGGCCTCCTCCGTCACGGAGGGGCACATCAAAAAGTTACGCAGAGCTGGATACTTAGCCGCGGATATCGTGCACCGGCTGCCAGCCACGGGGCAGGTCATCCCTACCACAGAACCTTACGAGAGGGTGGTCTTCCTCCCCCACTTCATCCGCGGACTGGGGTTTCCCCTCCATCCATTTGTCCGCGGCCTCATGTTCTATTATGGGCTGGACTTTCATGATCTGGCCCCGAACTTCATCCTCAACATCTCGGCGTTCATCGTCGTGTGCGAGGCTTTCCTTCGCATCCGGCCCCACTTCGGCCTGTGGCTGAAGACCTTCAATATCAAGCCGAAGGTGGTGGGCGGCCAACAAGCGGAATGCGGTGGAGCCATGGTGGGCAAGATGCCCAACGTTACATGGCTCGAGGGCTCCTTCGTGGAGACCATAAAGGGGTGACAATCAGTGTGGTTCTACATCACCGAGCCGCGCGACACCAACTGGGTGGCGGCCCCTGAGTTTCGATCTGGATTCCCCACACGGCTCACTTCCTGGAAGGAGAAGGGCATGTCCCGGGGTTCATCGGTGGAGCTGGACGGACTCCAGAAATGTATCTGGAACATGACAAGGAAGAAACTCAATCTTGTCAACGTAGACTAGGTCATGCTCTTCCGCCGGATCCTCCCGTGTCAACAAAGGGATTTCAACTTATGGGAGCTCTTTGACACAACACATAAAGACGTCTGGAAGGTGTTGTTCAAGGGCGCCGAGGTCCCTCCCTCTCTTACTGAGGACCATGGGCTAAGTGCGAAGCGCCCTGCGAATCCGGTAAGTTCTGTACACCTGGTAGGATATTTATTTCCCATAGCTTAACCATGTGCGGGGTCTGAGCTCCCATGCCCTTGACAAGACTGGGAGGAAGCATCGGAGCAAATTAACTGTCCGCCCCCCCTGCCCGAAGACACCACGGACGCTCTCCTGACGGAGATGCTGACTCCGGCTCCTTATAAGGTGCCGGAGAAGACCAAGAAGAAGGCCCAGGGACCCGAAAGAGTTCCCGGGGCCAGGTGGTATCGGACTCATCGTCCGATGACTCCGCGGCGCACTCCTCCCATGAAGATGAGGAGGAATATGAAGATGGTCCCCCTCCAGTCGGGGGAGACAAGAAAAGGAAGGCCGCCCCAACCGGGGAGGCCGAAGGGTCCAAGTAGGGAAAGACTCTTCTTCCGGACTGCGACACCACCGCCACCGAAGGTGAAGACGAGTGGCTGCTCAGGGCCAAGCCCCTGGCAAAGTCGTAATTATTCGGATACCAGAGTAACTCATAGAATACCTTTGTCGCACTGCTTGTCCTAATGCCGAATACGATTATGCAGACCGCCCCAAGCCCGTATCGACGTATCCTCGTCGGACGGATCCTTGGATTCGTCGGATATGGATAGCGATCCACTTCTGACCGCCTCCTCCCCTTGCCCTACGGACAATGCCAAGGTATTGTCTCCAGGGGCACCGAGCCGGGGGGAGACAGTCCCGGAGGCGCCTCAAGGCGACCTTCCGGACTCCAGGAGTAAAGGGAGCAAGGCTCCCGGGGGCTCCAAGTTCGGCTCTCAGTCAAGCACCGTGCTGGAACCTCCAGTGGTTCCGGAATCGGGCAGGCGACCCCCTTCCAAAAGGGGTAAGACGCCCGTGCTGGTGACCTCTGTCCATCCAGAGGCACCGGACAACCTGCTGGGAGCGCTTCGCGGCGCTTCCATCGACGAGGAGCACATCACTATTATGAGTGCGGTGATCAAGAAGGTTCAGTCCGCCAAGAGCGGACTCACTGAAGCCTGTGCCAGCCTTCTAACAGGCTTTGAGGTAAGTACTTAAAATATATGAGAAATATTACCGCATAGACAGCAGCCCTGATGCTTTGTTTGGTGTTCACAAAGAAAAGCCGAATAGAGGATCAAATAATATCTGCAGGAGTCTAATATAAGTATGTCTATATGCGTATGTAGGCTTCGCAGCTGACCTCTGCCGCACTCTGTGGAGGTCGCCGCATTGAAGCAGGACCTCGAGGGGTCCGAGAAATAGCTCGGCCTTGCTAAGAGGCAGCTCGAGGAGAACAAAGTTAAGTAATACCTAGTCTATATATATATATATATATATATATATATATATATATATAAAAGATGTGGTTGCAAAATGACAGGATCATCATGAATTTCCCAGGGGCCACGACCGAAGTGGCAACCCTGAAGCAAGCGCTATCCGAGGCCGAAAACAAAGCGGCCCAGGAGCGCACTGAGCGGGAAAAGCAGGAGGCACGTGTGGGCGAGGTGCAGCAAGAGCTCGAAGCTCTCGTGGCGAAGCACGAGGCATTGGAGCTTGACTCGAAGACGCGAGAGTCTGAGCTTGCCGCAGCCCTTGAGAGCGCAAAGAATGCCAAGGCTGAAGCCCAAAAGGCCCTCTAGGAGATTGAGGCGATGAGGAAGATAGCGGCGAGTAAGGCATTCAATATGCAAAGCAAGGATGTGAAAGTAAATTACTTGTTACTTACCCGAGTCCGGAGCTCTCCAGGAGCATTTGTAGATTTGCCTCGCGGCGTGTCAAATGCCGCATAGTTTTACCAGGCCGAGGAGGGAAGCTCGACGGATAAGCTGTTCTGTTCTCAGTATACTAGGACCGAACACCCGATGCCTATGAGCGACCAGCTGAAGCAATTGGTCGAGCTGCACAAGGCGGCCGAACAGGCCATGAGGGGCCTTATAGCCCGGATGTGGCCTGGCGACGCCCTTCCCAATAGCTACTTCGGCCTAGTGAGGCGGCTTGTGGATGCCTGCCCACGGCTGGAAGTTATCAAGCGGTCCGTCTGCATCGAAGGTGCACGCCGGGATTTTGCCCGTGCGAAGGTGCATTGGGCCAAGATGGACGCCGTGAAGCTGGTGAAGGAGGGGCCACCGCGGGGCAAGGAGCATCGCCAGCCCGAAATGTATTATGAGGGTGTCCTGAAGGGTTCCCGTCTTGTAGCGAATGAGTGTGCGAAAGATGTAATATTTGAATGAACTTGCTCGTGTGATCCTGTATTATGAAAACTTGTTCATATGCGCTATGCAATGCTTGTTTGAATTTAAAATATTACCTTCTGTTCAGCTATTTATCAAATCTGAGAGATGGCTAGTCTTCGGCTTCTGCCCCCATGCCACGAGTGCTGGGGTGTTCGGGATAAACCTGAGCACTCTTGTTCCCATTTTTGGGTCCTTCGAGGGAGGTGCTTAGCACAATGAACAAGGCAATCGGACTATAATGCTTTATCACTCTCACTTAGCCATAGAATTCTATAATTTTAAATTTTGGCGAAGCCCCTAGTATTCGGAAGGCCGAACTCGGGGCGCTATACACGCATTAAGCCGAACAAGGCTGACTCCTCGCTCTAAGCGGCATAAGTCTTTAGGGACTCGAAACCTCTCGAACAGCGACCAGTCTATCGCCTTATCATGATAGTCAGTTTTAGCTTTCTCTACTGAGGTGCTTAGCCCAGCTCAATCGGGGCACAATCGCAGTAGTTCTCCTAGTGCTACCTTAGCCGATATAGCGGAACGTAAGGTACCAAAACATGGGAGCCGGGAAAACCCAACTATTGACCCAAGACATGATTCGGAGTTGATGCATATAATGCTATAAGTTCGGGGTGCCGCACTGTCGAAAGTGTTCGGACTTCTCACGCCGTAATAAGGGGTATACTTAAGCCCCTAGCGTATTAGCCGTACCAGAGTGTACGGGTGCTGGATGTCATGAATGAACATATATATGTATATAAAAAGGAAGACTAAAGAATGCGATAATAGTCTAGTGCTATGCATTGTTTATTCAAAAAGGTGCGTTAAAGCAAAATGATATAAGTAGTGCAATAAGCGAAAAGTAGGACTATTTGACATGTCCCCTCCAAGGGCAAGCTGAGCAGTGGTATTAAAGCAAGTATTTCACTCGTTATCGTAATCCACCTGGGAGTTCCGTGGTGCGACGTAGCTTTCTGCCTCCTTGGTTGCTGCATCATGTTTTCGGCAATCATACTGCCGGACAGGGTTTCCAAAGATTAAAGTCCTGAAGAAGAGAGAAAAATAACATGGCGGGAAGCCCCTAGTGCGGTTGAGCCACGTCTTGGGGCGTGCCGTAGTCGTGCCCCCCTCCCCACCTATGCCCATGGTATTTTCAATGCGTAATTATGTATGCGCGGCATGGATTTTGCCATTTGCCTGGTACTGGGGTGGGGGCCGCATTGCTATGCGATCTCGGAATGTGCCAGGCGGTCTTGTTGCTGATTACTCCGGGCGCGCTTGAAGGTGTCCGGGTCCTTAATCGCCGAACTAGTGCATTGCCTTAAGAGGCTGCTTTGCGCTTCTACTGCGAGGGCCGCAGTGTGCTCCTCCGTGTGGAGAGAGCGCTCTGTGTTTCCATTAACTGTGATGACCCCCCGAGGCCCTGGCATCTTGAGATTGAGGTATGCATAATGCGGTACCACATTGAATCTCGCGAAGGCGGTTCGCCCGAGCAGTGCATGATAGCCACTGTGGAACGGGACTATATCAAAGATTAACTCCTCGCTTCGGAAGTTATCCGGGGATCCGAAGACCACCTCCAGTGTGACTGAGCCTGTGCAATGGGCCTCTACACTTGGTAAGACGCCTTTGAAGGTCGTTTTTGTGGGTTTGATCCTTGAGGGGTCTATACCCATTTTGCACACTGTGTCCTGGTAAAGCAAGTTCGGGCTGCTGCCGCCATCCATAAGGACTCGAGTGAGGTGAAATCCGTCAATGATTGGGTCTAAGACCAGTGCGGCGAATCCGCCATGATGGATACTAGTGGGGTGGTCCCTGTGATCGAAAGTGATCAAACAAGAGGACCATGGGTTGAACTTTGGGGCGACTGGCTCCAACGCATATACGTCCCTCAGCGCACGCTTCTGCTCCCTCTTGGGGATGTGGGTTGCATATATCATGTTCACCATCCACACTTGTGGGGGGAACCTCTTCTGTCCTCCGGTGTTCGGCTGCTGGGGCTCCTCTTCGTCATCGCTATGTGACCCCTTCTCTTTGTTTTCGGCATTTAACTTGCCGGCCTGCTTGAACACCCAACAATCCCTGTTGGTGTGGTTGGCTGGCTTGTCGGGGGTGCCATGTATTTGGCATGAGCGATCGAGTATACGGTCCAAACTGGACGGGCCCTGAGTGCTTCTTTTGAATGGCTTTTTCCGCTGACCGGGTTTAGATCCTTTGGATCCGGCATTGACTGCCGTATCCTCGGTATTGTCGCTGTTAATGCGGCGCTTGTGTTTGTTGTGACGTGACCTTCCATTGCCATCCTTGGTATCCGAAGTACCATGGTTCTTTGATATGTTATTGATGCGAGCCAGCCAGCTGTCTTCTCCCGCACAAAAGCGGGTCATGAGTGTCGTGAGGGCTGCCATAGATTTCAGCTTTTCCTGGCCAAGGTGCCGGGCGAGCCACTCGTCATGGATGTTGTGCTTAAAAGCTGCTAAGGCCTCTGCATCTGGACAGTCGACGATTTGATTTTTCTTTGTTAGGAACCATGTCCAGAATTTCCTAGCTGATTCCTCTGGCTGCTGAATTATGTGGCTCAAGTCATCGGCATCTGGCGGTCACACATAAGTGCCCTGGAAGTAATCGAGGAATGCGGCTTCCAGATCTTCCCAGCAGCCAATGGACTCTGCTGGCAAGCTGTTGAGCCAATGCCGAGCTGGTCCTTTGAGCTTGAGTGGGAGGTATTTGATGGCGTGTAGATCATCACCGCGGGCCATGTGGATGTGCAGGAGGAAATCCTCGATCCATACCGCAGGATCTGTTGTGCCGTCATATGATTTGGTGATCCATTACTTCATCTGTGAAGCATAGGGGGTGTGCGGCGCCTCTGTACTGGGCTATATCGCGATGCAGCTCTAATGAGTCTTGCCCGCTGTGTTCGGCCCAGCCGGATTTACTTTTACTGTATCTGGCGTGACGTTTATCGTCTCGCATAGTGGCGCGCCCTCATGATCCGTAGATTGATCTTGCATGTTTTGCTTTGTACTCCAATACGTCTCGCAGGTCTGGCATGTTTCCCCGTGCCTTGTCATTTTTATTTGAGTGGCGTCGAGGTGCAGGCTGAGTTTTTGGCTGAAATGCCTCTCTATCGCGGCCACGAGGCGGCCGGTCAGCCGCATCATATGCTGGAGATGTAGGTTTGAGTGCTTCCTCCTCCAGTCGGGGTAGCAACCTACGCTTTGGGTAACTCTTGGAGGGGCGTTCGAGTTTATATTCCTCGGCCGCAAGGACTTCAGTCCATCTGTCAGCTAGCAAATCTTGATCAGCTTGAAGCTGATGTTGCTTTTTCTTAAGGCTATTTGCCGTGGCTATAAGCCGGCACTTGAAGCACTCTTGTTCGACGGGATCCTCTGGCACGACGAATTCATCATCGTCGAGGCTTGCCTCGTCTTTGGAGGGAGGCATGTAATTATCATCCTCCGCCTCTCCATCTGCTGCTCCCTCAGGAGGGCAGGCTTCTTCATCCTCTTGCACTAAATTTTGCTGGAGGGGATTGTTGTCGTCTTCGGCATTGTCCGGAGTGGTATTATCTCCTGTGCCGGTGTCACCGCTTTTGCTTTGGCAAGACTTAGAGCAGCGCCACTGACGTCGGCGCTTGGGTTGCTTCTTGGAGGGGTCATCCTCTGCTGTCTCATCGCCATTGCCTTCTTTGGGTGTGTCCACCATGTATATATCGTATGATGAGGTGGCTGTCCAGTGCCCTGTGGGCAGTGGTTCCTCTTCGTCTCTCGCATCGTCATCTATACCGTCGATGTCTTCGGAGTCGAAGTCGAGCATGTCGGTTAAGTCATCGACAGTGGCTACTAAGTGGGTGGTGGGTGGGCGGTGAATTTCTTCGTCATCCACATCCCAATCCTGCCGGACATAGTTCTTGCAAGACTCTCCTGACAAGGAGAGAGACCTTAATGACTTCAGTATGTCGCCAAAGGGCCAGTGCTGAAAATATCCGCAGAGGTAAACTCCATGATCGGCGCTCAATCGGATTCGATAGGCACGGACGCAGGCGGTTCGGAGTCCGTGGCCAGGGAGGAATCCGGGAGTTCGGCGTATACGGCTCTCCTAAAGGATAAGGTCGATACTCGGCTCGATCGCCGATGAGAGTGCGGCCTCCGTGGTGGGGTCTATCCACCTGTCCATGGATGGCGCAACTGGTTCCGAATTGAGGGTCAGAGCGGTTGCCGGTGCAATCTCCTGAACACTTTCTGATGGTAGAGCTAAATCATACTCATCGTGACCGTCCGACGCACAAGGAAGGGGCTCGAATCCATCGAAGATCAAGTCTTCGCAGATATCAGCTGTGTAGTTTAAGGTTCCAAACCTGACCTGGTGGCCAGGGGCGTAACTCTCGATCTGCTCCAGATGGCCAAGCGAGTTGGCCCGCAGTGCGAAGCTGCCGAACACAAAGATCTGTCCAGGGAGAAAAGTCTCACCCTGGACTGCATCGCAATCGATGAACATAGGAGCCATCAAGCCTAACGGCGACGACACAGAGGAACTCTCAATGAAAGCACCAATGTCGGTGTCAAAACCGGCAGATCTCGGGTAGGGGGTCCCGAATTGTGCGTCTAAGGTGGATGGTAATAGGAGGCAGGGGACACGATGTTTTACCCAGGTTCGGGCCCTCTTGATGGAGGTAAAACCCTACGTCCTGCTTGATTTATTCTTGATAATATGAGTAGTACAAGAGTTGATCTACCACGAGATCGGAGAGGCTAAACCCTAGAAGCTAGCCTATGTTATGATTGTATGTTGTCCTATGGACTAAAACCCTCCGGTTTATATAGACACCGGAGGGGGCTAGGGTTACTGAGGGAGTCCTGTATTAGGGGGTGTCCGGATGGTCGGACTATACCTTCAGCCGGACTCCTGGACTATGAAGATACAAGATTGAAGACTTCGTCCCGTGTCCAGAAGGGACTTTCCTTGGCGTGGAAGGCAAGCTTGGCGATACGGATATGTAGATCTCCTACCATTGTAACCGAATTTGTGTAACCCTAACCATCTCCGGTGTCTATATAAACCGGAGGGGTTTAGTCCGTAGGACGACATAGAGAACAACAATCATACCATAGGCTAGCTTCTAGGGTTTAGCCTCTCCAATCTCGTGGTAGATCTACTCTTGTACTACCCATATCATCAATATTAATCAAGCAGGACGTAGGGTTTTACCTCCATCAAGAGGGCCCGAACCTGGGAAAAACTTTGTGTCCCTTGCCTCCTGTTACCATCCGGCCTAGACGAATAGTTCGGGACCCCCTACCCGAGATCCGCCGGTTTTGACACCGACATTGGTGCTTTCATTGAGAGTTCCTCTGTGTCGTCGCCGTTAGGCTTGATGGCTCCTACAATCATCAATAGCGATGCAGTCCAGGGTGAGACCTTCCTCCCCGGACAGTTCTTCGTCTTTGGCGGCTTTGCACTACGGGCCAAATCACTTGGCCATCTGGAGCAGATCAAAAGCTATGCCCCTGGCCGTCAGGTCAGATTTGGAAGTTTAAACTACACGGCTGACATCCGCGGGGACTTGATCTTCGACGGATTCGAGCCACCGCCGAGCGCGCCGCACTGTCAGGACGAGCATGATCTAGCTCTGCCGCCGAACAGTGCCCTAGAGGCGGCACCCGCATCGGCTCTGACCCTTAATTCGGAGCTAACTGCGTCGATCGAGGATGGGTGGTTCGATGCCGCCTCGGGGGTGTGATCCCAATGGCGATCGAGCCGAACACCAGCCCCATGCTCCACGAGACTCGTGACTCCAAGGAGCCAGACTCCTCTCCGGACTCCGAATCGTCCGCGCCCCTGCCGATCGAATCCGATTGGGCGCCGATCATGGAGTTTACTGCCGCGGACATCTTGCAGCACTCGCCTTTCGGCGATATTTTGAAGACACTAAAGTCTCTCTCTTTATCAAGAGAGTCCTGGCCGGACTACGGTCAGCAAAGTTGGGATACGGACGATGAAGAAATTCAAATCCCACCCACCACCCACTTTGTAGCTACTGTCGATGATTTAACCGACATGCTCGACTTCGACTCCGAAGGCATCGATGGTATGGACGCCGATGCAGGAGATGATGAAGAACCAACGCCTATTGGGCCCTGGAAAGCCACCTCGTCGTATGACATATACATGGTGGACACCCCAAAAGAAGGAGATGGCGATGGAACAGCGGAGGATGACCCCTCCAAGAAACAGCCTAAGCGCCGGCGTCAGCGGCGCCGCTCCAAATCCCGCCAAAGCAAATACGGTGATTCCAGCACGGGAGATAATAATACTCCGGAGAGTGCCGAAGAAAACCACCTCCAGCAAGATTCAGCACAGGAGGATGAAGAAGCCAGCCCTCATGAGAGAGCGGCAGATAGAGAGGTCGAGGACGATAATTATATGCCTCCCTCCGAAGACGAGGCAAGCCTCGACGACGACGAATTCGTTGTGCCAGAGGATCCTGTCGAGCAAGAGCGTTTTCAACGCAGGCTTATGGCCATGGCAAGAAGCCTCAAGAAAAAACAGCAACAGCTTAGAGCTGATCAAGATTTGCTAGTCGACAGATGGAATGATGTCCTTGCGGCCGAAGAGCATAAACTCGAACGCCCCTCCAAGAGCTACCCAAAGCGCAGGGTGCTACCCCAATTAGAGGAGGAAGCACTTAAACCTACATCACCAGCACTTGATACGGCTGACCGGCCACCTCGTGGCTGCGACAGAGAGGCCTCTCGGCCCTCCACTCAAGCCACACCCCGTACCAAGGCACGGGAAAATGCGCCAGACCTGTGAGATATGATGGAGGACAAGGCAAGGCAAACAAGATCGATCTACGGATCACGTGGGAACCCCACGACTCGAGACGATAACCGTCATGCTGGACATAAATCCGGTAGGGCCGAACACAGTAGACAAAGCTCATTGGAGCTACGTCGTGATATAGCCCAGTACAGGGGCGCCGCACACCCACTATGCTTCACAGACGAAGTAATGGATCATCAAATCCCCGAGGGTTTCAAACCCTTAAACATCTAATCATATGATGGCACAACAGATCCTGCGGTATGGATCAAGGATTATCTCCTTCATATCCACATGGCCCGCGGTGATGATTTCCACGCCATCGAGTACCTCCCACTCAAGCTTAAAGGACCAGCTCAGCATTGGCTTAACAGCTTGCCAGCAGGATCAATCAGTTGTTGGGAGGACTTGGAAGCCACATTCCTCGACAATTTCCAGGGCACTTATGTGCGACCACCAGACGTCGATGACCTAAGCCACGTAATTCAGCAGCCAGAGGAATCGGCCAGGCAATTCTGGACATGGTTCCTAACAAAGAAAAATCAAATAGTCGACTGTTCGGACGCAGAGGCCCTAGAATCCTTCAAGCACAATATCCGTGACGAGTGGCTTGCCCGACACCTTGGACAGGAAAAGCCGAAATCTATGGCAGCACTCACGACACTCATGACCCACTTTTGCGCGGGAGAAGACAGCTGGCTTGCTTGTAGCAACAATATGACCAAGAGCCCTAGTAATTCGGATACCAGGGACAGTAGTGGTAGGCTGCGTCGCAACAAGCAAAAGCGCCGCATTAACGGCGACAACGCTGAGGATACGGCAGTTAATGCTGGATTCAGAGGCTATAAATCCGGTCAGCGGAAAAAGCCATTCAAAAGAAATCCTAGGGGCCCTTCCAGTTTGGACCAAATACTCGACCGCTTGTGCCAGACAAATGACACCCCCGAAAAGCCGGCCAATCACACCAACAGGGATTGTTTGGTGTTCAAGCAGGCAGGCAAGTTAAACGCCGAAAATACACACAAGGGGCTGCATAGCGATGACGACGAAGAGCCCCGGCCGTCGAACAACAGTGGGCGGAAGGGTTTTCCCCCACAAGTGCGGACGGTGAACATGATATACGCAACCCACATCCCCAAGAGGGAGGGAAGCGCGCGTTAAGGGACGTATACGCAGTAGAGCCAGTCACCCCAAAGTTCAACCCATGGTCCTCCTGCCCGATCACCTTTGATCGAAGGGACCATCCCACTAGCACCTGTCATGGCGGATTCGCCGCATTGGTTTTAGACCCAATTATTGACGGATTTCATCTCACTAGAGTCCTTATGGACGGTGGCAGCAGCCTGAACCTGCTTTACCAGGATACAATGCGGAAAATGGGCATAGATCCCTCGAGGATTAAGCCCACCAAAACGACCTTTAAAGGCATAATACCAGGTGTAGAGGCCAACTATACAGGCTCAGTCACACTTGAAGTGGTCTTTGGATCTCCGGATAATTTCCGAAGCGAGGAGTTAATCTTCGACATAGTCCCATTCCGCAGTGGCTATCACGCACTGCTCGGGCGAACCGGACTACACATACCTCAAGCTCAAGATGACAGGCCCTCGAGGAGTAATTACGGTCAATGGAAACACCAAACACTCCCTCCGAACGGAGGAGCACACGGCGGCCCTTGCAGCGGAAGTATAAAGCAGCCTCTCCAGGCAGTTCCTCAGCCGACCATTAAACGTCCAGACACTGTCAAGCGCGCCCGGAGTATCGTACAACAAGACCGCCTGGCACGTTCCGAGCAGGCGTAGCAATGCAGCCCCAACCCCAGCCCACGCAAACATGCGACACCAGTGCTTCGCATACATAATTACGCCCTAGCAATACCATGGGTACAGGGGGGAGGGGCACTGAGGGAGTCCTGGATTAGGGGGTGTTCGGATAGCCGGACTATACCTTCAGCCGGACTCCTGGACTATGAGGATACAAGATTGAAGACTTCGTCCCGTGTCTGAAAGGGACTTTCCTTGGCGTGAAGGCAAGCTTGGTGATACGGATGTTCAGATCTCCTACCATTGTAACCGACTCTATGTAACCCTAACCCTCTCCGGTGTCTATATAAACCGAAGGGTTTTAGTCCGTAGGACAACATACACATCAATAATCATACCATAGGCTAGCTTCTAGGGTTTAGCCTCTCTGATCTCGTGGTAGATCTACTCTTGTACTACCCATATCATCAATATTAATCAAGCAGGACGTAGGGTTTTACCTCCATCGAGAGGGCCCGAATCTGGGTAAAACATTTGTGTCCCTTGCCTCCTGTTACCATCCGTCCTAGACGCACAGTTCGGGACCCCCTACCCGAGATCCGCCGGTTTTGACACCGACATTGGTGCTTTAATTGAGAGTTCCTCTGTGCCGTCGCCGTCAGGCCCGATGGCTCCTACGATCATCAATGGCGATGCAGTCCAGGGTGAGACCTTCCTCCCCAGACAGATCTTTGTCTTTGGCGGCTTCGCACTGCGGGCCAATTCACTTGGCCATCTAGAGCAGATCGAAAGCTACGCTTCTAGCCGTCAGGTCAGATTCGGAAGTTTAAACTACACGGCGGACATTCGCGGGGACTTGATCTTCGATGGATTCGAACCACTGCTGTAACGCCCTCGATGCGGCTATATCTCCCACGTGTCGAAGCACGACTTAGAGGCATAACCGCATTGAAAGCAATGTCGCAAGTGAGGTAATCTTCACACAACCCATGTAATACATAAGGGAAAGAGATACATAGTTGGCTTACAATCGCCACTTCACACAATTACATGAATAAAGCATTACATCATCCAGATACAATCAAGGTCCGACTACGGAACCAAAATAAAAGAAGAACCCCAAATGCGACAAAGGTCCCCGATCGACCCCAACTGGGCTCCACTACTGATCAACTAAAACGAAACAGCACAAAGGGCAAGATCTTCATCGAGCTCCTCCTTGAGCTTGGTTGCGTCTCCTGCACGGTAACATAGGCACCTGCAAACTGGTTTTGGAAGTATCTGTGAGCCACAGGGACTCAGCAATCTCGCACCCGCGAGATCAAGACTATTTAAGCTTATAGGAAGGATGGAGTAATGAGGTGGAGCTGCAGCAAGCGACTAGCATATATGGTGGCTACAATCGCAAAAGAGACCGAGAAGAGAGGGCAAAGCGCGGTCGATAAAAGTATGATCAATAAGTGATCCTATAGCAACCTACGTCAAGCATAACTCCAACACCGTGTTCACTTCCCGGACTCCGCCGAGAAGAGACCATCACGGTTACACACGCGGTTGATGTATTTTAAATAAGGTCAACTTCGGGTTTTCTACAACCGGACGTTAACAAATTCCCATCTGCCCATAACCGCGGGCACGGCTTTCGAAAGTTCAATCCCTGCAGGGGAGTCCCAACTTAGCCCATGACAAGCTCTCACGGTCAACGAAGGAATAGACCTCCACCCGAGACATTCCGATCAGACTCGGTATCCCGGTACAACAAGACATTTCGACAGGGTAAAACTAAACCAGCAACACCGCCCGAATGTGCCGACAAATCCCGATAGGAGCTGCACATATCTCTTTCTCGGGGCACACTCAGATTGTCCTAGGTACGGGTAGGCCAGCCCAGAGTTGCCCCTGGTAGCCACCGGTAGCTGACAGGTAGACCAACACTCAGAGGAGCACTGGCCCGGGGGGTAAAATAATGATGACCCTCAGGAGCGCGACTCCCAAGGGAAAAGAAAAGGCTAGGTGGCAAATGGTAAAACCAATGTTGGGCATTGCTGGAGAAGCTTTACTTAAGGCGAACTGTCAAGGGGTTCCCATTATAGCCCAACCGCGTAAGGGACGCAAAATCCGGGAACATAACACCGATATGACGGAAACTAGGGCGGCAAGAGTGGAACAAAACACCAGGCATAAGGCCGAGCCTTCCACCCTTTACCAAGTATATAGATGCATTAATTAAGTAAGATATATTGTGATATCCCAACAAGTAAACATGTTCCAACAAGGAACAACATCTCCATGTTCCAACAAGGAACAAACTTCAATCTTCACCTGCAACTAACAACGCTATAAGAGGGGCTGAGCAAAGCGATAACATAGCCAATCAACGGTTTGCTAGGACATGGTGGGTTAGAGGTTGAACATGGCAATTTAGGTGGCTGACAAGCAAGTGGTAGGCATCGTAGCATTGGCATGGTAAAAGAGCGAGCAAACTAGCATAGCAAAGATAGTAGTGATTTCGAGGGTATGATCATCTTGCCTGAGATCCCGCAAGGAAGAAGAACGAGTCCATGAAGAAGACAAACGGACGAAGTTGAACGGATCCTCACAAACGCGACGTTATCGGAACCAACCCGAAGAAGCAATCACCGGAAAAGAAGCACACAACATAGTAAACACACAAGCATAAACAAGTCATGATGCACAAACAAGTATGATGCATGTCCGGTTTAATGAGGCATGGCATGGCAAAGTGCACAAGCAGTTCTACAAATTAAGTGGAGATCAATATGCAACGAGTTGCATATTGACGAAACACCACAACAAGTTATTTAGTTTGATCTCGTTTATGTACTCAACAATATTAAATGTTGGTTAACATGGCAAGAGGGTGAAGCAAAGTAAAACTACCTATCTAGTCAAGTTTAAATGAGGCCGGAAGCAACGAACAACAATTCCGGAAACTCCTCATGAGCATAAATTAGGTTTGGTACTGTTCTGCCCTAAACAATATTTTAGAGTTGTTTAACAAGAAAATAAAGTGCAACATGTTAATCTAGGCATTTTTCCACCCCATTTACATATAAAGTTTATTTAAAACCGAGCTACGGTTATTTAGTTATGAATTAAATCATTTTAACATGGCATAGGAGCAAATTAATGCAAACAACATTTTTAACATTTTAAACATAGATGAAAGTGGCATATTATTAATATACACAAATTTCTGAGCACTTTTCATATACAAAGTTTTTACAAAGGATGCACCGTTGATTAGTTATAAAATGCATGAAGCTAGGGGGTTATTCTGCAAAACTGCAAACTCTGGGAAATAGACAAATACGCAGCAGGAAAAAAAAACAACACTGGGCCAAATCTGGCTGGAGCAGGCCCAACAGAAAGGAAAAAAAAAGGAGGCGCTGGGGCCTCACCCATGGGCCAAGCCCAGGTCGGTGGAGGAGGCGGTGAGATCCAGCGGCTGGGCTTTAGAGCCGCGGTAGGGCGACGGGTCAACGGCGCGGGACGAGCGAAGCCTCTCTGCTCGATGCAGAGAGAGCAGAGGCCGGCGGCGCTCGATCTGGAGCAGGAGAAGCAGAGGCCGGCGAGGAGGGACTCCGGCGGGGCGGCGCAGGAGGTCTCCGGCGAGGCGGAGGATCCAGGCGGCGGGGAGCTCCCCAATGGCGCGCCCATCCATGGCGTCGGGAAGAACCTAGGGCGGTTCCATGGCTCGATCTGTTGCAAGCAGAGGAGACAGGTGAGGAACGAGGGGAAGTAGAGGAAGGGGAAGGAGTGCAGGGCGCGAGAGAGAGGCCTGGATGGACTACTCCGGCGACCGGCCGGCGAGGTCGGACGGTGGCCTGGGTCTGGGAGCAGAGGAGATGCTCGGGAAGGTTCGAGCGGCGCATGGAGCAGCTCCGGCGACGCGGGCGATGGAGGCTTCGGGCGGCCATGGCGTGAACGGGGCGAACGCGACCCGATCCGGCGGGGTCGAACGAGGCAGCGGTTGCGTCAGTTCCCTGTGAAGAAGAACAGGGAGGGAGCATCCGGTGAGAGAGGGAGATCAGAGAAGGATAAGAAAAAGGGAGGGGAAGGAAGAGGGAGGAGGAGCACGGGCCTGGGCGCTCGCGAGAGGAGGCGGAGCTCCTGCAGGTGCTGCTGCTCGTCGCCGGCGGGGCTGCGCGAGATGGAGGCGCACGGGAGAAGATGAGGTGAGAAGGAGCCAGGCAGCACTGCTGCTGCGGGATCGGGGCTCCCCTGCTCGAGCTCCTCGGGCACGTGCTCGCGCACGAGAGCAAGAGGAGGCTGGGCCTCGGGAACCGAGGAGGTGGCGGCTGGAGGATCTGGATCTCGGTGGGGGTTGGCCGGCTAGGGAAAACGAGGAAGGAGGGAGGCGCAGGTGGATGGCTGGATTTTTGGATCGGGGAGGATCCCGAGGAGGAAGGGACAAGAAGAGTGGCGGCGCTCGGGAGTGGGTGGATGGGACAAGATCCCTAAAATTTAGGGTTGGTCTTTATATAGCACAAGTGAATTTTGGATAGGGGTATTTGGTCCCTCCGATCTTAATCGGATGGTCTAGGAATAAATAGATAGGAAGTCCAAATAGAAAAACGGAGATGTTTCGTAGACGTTTGGAGATGATCCGGACACAGTGGTAACGGCTGTCCGAGTCGGGTCCGGGAAAACTTTCGGACGCGCGCGAGGAGGGCGGCGGGCTGACGAGAGAGGTTAGGTTGGACCTGGCGGTAGGTAGTGAGCTGTGCAGACGGTCTCGGGCTGAGAGAAGAGAAGAGAGGGAGGCCCGGCGACTGTTTCCGGAGACCGAAAACGTCCGACGTTAGACCGGCTATAATGCCGCTATAGTTTAACGGTTGGGCTATCAAACGAACTCCGAAAGCGATGAAACTTGGCACGCGGTCTACCTACACTATAATAAGACCGCACGTCAACTCTCATCCCATTCCGAGAACATTTTCCGGCCACTTATAAAATACTATTTCGGACATGCCGCGGGCGCGTGCAAGTGTGTCCGGGCTCAGAGCGGGCAACGGAAGGAACGGGGAGGCCGGGACGGATGCAAGTTTTAAAACATGATGATGCAATGCACATGATGACATGATGAATGCAACACGCAAGAAAAAGACAACGCAACAACATCGAATAACTGCATGACACCTGGCACATCGGTCTCGGGGCGCTACAACTGCCGAGCGCGCCGCACTGTCATGACGAGCATGATCTAACTCTGCCGCCGAACGGTGCCCTGGAGGCCGCACCCGCACCGGCTCCGACCCTTAGTTCGGAGTCAACCGCGCCGATCGAGGATGGGCGGTGGAACGCCACCTCGGGGGCAGCGATCCAAACGGCGATTGAGCCGAACACCAGCCCCGTACTCTGCGAGGCTCGTGACTCCAAGGAGACGGACTCCTCTCCGGACTCCGAACCCTTCGCGCCCCTACCAGTCGAATCCGATTGGGCGCCGATCATGGAGTTCATTGCCGTAGACATCTTTCAGCACTCGCCTTTCAGAGATATCCTGATGTCACTGAAGTCTCTCTCTTTATCAGGAGAGCCCTGGCCGGACTACAGTCAGCAAGGTTGGGGTACGGACGATGAAGAAATTCAAAACCCACCCACCACCCACTTTGTAGCCTCTGTCGACGACTTAACTGACATGCTCGACATCGACTCTGAAGACATCGACGGTATGGACCCCGATGAAGGAGATGATGAAAAACCAGCGCCTACTAGGCCCTGGAAAGCCACCTCGTCATATGACATATACATGGTGGACACCCCAAAAGAGGGAGAGGGCGATGGAACATGTGACACCCCAAAATTTTGACCTTGTTTTATTAACTAAAATTCTGCCAGGAAATTCACACTTTCATTTTATGGATTTTCCATTGATTTCAGAACCATTCTTTCTTGTTTATTATGGAGTTTTACCCCAAGTGACAACCTTTCAAATATATTATTGGACTTGTTTACCCTCTCAAGAAAGCATTCCTATTATCAGTGGAATTTGTTTGCACAAGCGTTTCTCTCTGAGCTTTATTCCTTAAAATGATTTTTCATTAGTTTTGGAGCTCTTTTTGAACTACAACCACTTGATAAATTTATTTAAAATTTTCACCAAAATTTGGAGTTGTCATGTGATGTTTTTAAATCACTTTTATGCAAAAATATATTCCATTCATTTAATATTTTGAGCTCTACAACAATTTTTCAAATCTGGTCCAGTGGGCAATTTTGCACTACAACCCATTTAAATATTCCTTTCTAGCTTCCACCAAAATGATGGGATGTTAATAGGAGTATATTATGCAACTTTATGCAAAAGCCCTTTTATGTTCTTTGAAAAAATTGAGTGAAACAACCTCTTTTTCATTCTGATCCATCTTGGTGGTTTGTACTGCAGCCCCTTTTTATCTTGTTCTTTTACCCATGATTCCTTTTCCTACTTATAGCCCATCCTGCTAAACCCTTAAGTCCAGGAGAGTGGACTCATTGGAGGATTTTAAGTTCATGCAATGGTGCCTTTCCCTTTCTGTCCAAAATCAATTTCCTCACAAATTTGAACTGACAAGTTTCTGCTTTTGACAAACTAACCTCACCACTCTCTTATTCATCCAAAGAGACTCTGATCTGGAGATTTGGGCCACCCCAAGAGTTTCCTAGGTGCCTTTGGCATTCTGTCAAACACCTGGTGTGCATGTACAGTTTTGGCATGATTTTGGTTTTGCACTGTGAGCTTGCCCCTCTGTACCTACTGGCATGTCCATTAATCTCCTAAGAGACCCTAGCCTAGACCTGCAAATCCCCAGCTCCACCCACGCCGCCTAGCATGCTCGGGCATTTCGCCGAACGCTTGGCGTGCACGTTCTGGGCGCGCCCAGAGCGCGTGTTTTGCATGTGCGTGCATGCGAGTCGTCGCGTCCCACTGCTAACGCCCCGCGCTCGCTCTGGCCCTTCCCCTCGCCCAGTCGACGCCCCGACCCATCCCCTTGCCGCAGAGCCGCCCCTGGAGCTCTACAGCGCCGCCGTCAGGTCGGCCGTGGCAACTAGCGGCCGGCCACAGCAGGCCCCGGCCATGGCAGCACTGCTCGAGCCTCCCCAGCGCGCCAGCTGCCCCTGGGACAACTCAATCTCATCCGCAAACGCGTCCGCTAGCGCTCGTCGCCGCCACGTCGCCCTGCCCCTACAGAATGACGGTCGCCGACGAGCTTATCCACGGTCGCCGCAGAACCGACCTTGGCCGCCTATAAAAGGGAACCCCGAGCTCGACTAAGCATTCAGGTGACCTCAAGCCACCTCTCTAGAGTTACCACGGCCAACAATCGATGGCGGGAAGCTTTCTTCCCCGTCTCCGATCAGTGTGGCCTCCGCCTCGTTCCGGTGCCGTGCGTCACAACCCGAGCCCCTCCCGTCCATCTAGCGCCACCACTTGACTCCCCTCAACCTCGCGGAGCTGCCCAACCCCTCAAACGCAACCCAGAGCCACCGCAACCCAGAACCCCAATTTCACCCGAAGCTTCCTCCGCCGCGGAGCTCGTCGCCGGCGATTCCCTCCACCCCCGCCGACCCAACGACCACCGGGAGGACCGCACTGGTCTTGCGGATCCATCCCGACCCTCTGGAGCCCGCAGGGAGCCGCCGTTGATCGTCGGAGCCTCGCCTCCGTTCGGGCAGAGGAAGAGGGGGGAGAGAGGACTGGTCAAACCTGACCAGTGGGCCCCCTGGATCCACTGTTAGCGACCCAGCCCCACCCGCGTGTTTTAAGTGAAAACGCAAACAGCCGAAAGTACGTCTCCCCTACTTTGAAAGCGTATTCTCGTCGAAACGTTTTCTTTTATGTGTTATTTTAAAAACAGAGTTTGACTGAAACTTTGGCTGGCTATATCTTTTTAAATAAAACTCCAATTGAATTAATTATTTTTCCTACCTCTCTCAAATTTCACCTAGTTTATTTTAAGATTTATTTCAAAAATAATTAGGACAACTTTTTGTACTGTTTTTGAAGTATGTGTTATTTGAATATTTTTGAAAATAGGAATTTGGAAGGGAGATATAACTTTCAAAAGTTTTGGAGGGCACCTCACCTCTCCACACCTTGAAGGCAAGCATTTCTGAACTCAGGCATAATATTATCGTGTGTTGTTTGATACAGTTACAACACCACTGTGACACGGAGTATCCGTTATGTGTTTATGACGATATGATCATACGCTTTGAGTGCAAAGATGAAATTTTTTGCTGTTGGCAATGGACATACTTGTGATAGAAATCACCCTCATATGCCTCTCATGCCTACCGGGAAGGATTCGGGAAAGTATCTGTCTTGGGTAGACACGAGCTTGTCCCTCGTCGAGACGGTTATGACTGGCGGGGCAGGGGGAGGTATGATGAGTGGTGGTTGTGTCTGATGGATGTGAAATGTTATGCTTGAGCTAATCATGTAGGAAATACTTAAGCCTCCTGAGTCAGCCGTAGATCGAGTCTTGTTCCAGTAACCCCCATACTTGTTTCGTGTTGCCACTTATCCCTGCCGTAGGTAGGGTACGGTTCAGTAAGTTGTCAACCCCTGTCTAGCACACACCGTACAGAGAGACCGCGATGAGGGTTCCATGGCCCTGGATTAAAGCCAGTCATCCGGTCCGGGGGCATGGGTGTTTTCGGTTGTAGCTGAAGGGGGTAGCTCCCCCAGTTTGCGCGTGGTATAAATTTTGTGATCCCATGCTAAGTCGAGGTTGGAGCCTCCCCACTTAGAGTTTTGCTTAACAGGTGTCAAGGGTGATTCCAGACACCGGTGAGTTTGGCTGGTGTGTGTGGTTAGGGTGTTTTCAATTAAAAGACCGTAGACGGAATTAGTCCCGATGGACTAAAGGAATCCATTACTCATGGGTAAAGAGTACACCCTCTGCAGAGATATTAAAGCTATTCGAATAGCCGTGTCCATGGTTAAGGACTACAGTCTGGGATGGGTCAAGTGTTGGTCTTAGTGTCGGTCTTCGGAGGAGAAACTACTAAACCAGAACATGGATCATAACTTGTGACATATGATGATTATGATTATTATTATTATGGACTAACCATTTATGTTATTTGAATTATTAAGTATCCCTGGGATGGTTCTACCTCCTGGGTACTCACTTTGATTATTGTTATATAAGCCCTTTATGTGGTGTCGCATAGACGCCCGACTGTGGCATGCTTGTCATTTCATTTACTTATAAGCCCTTTATGTGGTGTCGCACAGACGCCTGACTATGGCATGCTTGTTATTTTATTTACTTATAAGCCCTTTATGCGGTGTCGCACAGATGCCCGACTGTGGCATGCTTGATATTTTATCTACTTATAAGCCCTTTATGTGGTGTCGCTCAGACGCCTGACTGAGGCATGCTTCATATTATTATCCGTCGAGGCGTCGCTTCAGACACCCGATCGGTGCTCTGCATTTTTACACCCTGATTTCTTACTCATGTTTTATTTAAATGATCTACTTGCGTGCATCATGAGCCTTATTTCATAACTGTCGAAGTGATCATAGTATATTTTAAAGCACGATTATCAATGGCCATATTATACATGTGCTCTTAATGTTTGCGAGTACATTCAAACTACTCACTAGCTTGTCCCTGGCTATTGTCTTGGCCAGATTTCTTGCGTGGAAAGGAACGTTGCGATGACAGCCCCGGAACCTACGCAATGGAGATAGCGGCCTCGCGAAGATAGGAGTTATCCTGGTCAGCTGTTCCTGAGGGAAATAGAGTCCCATAGACGCTGATGATCCGCAAACCGCTTCCGCCATCAACCACTAGAAACCAATTGTTGTACCCATAGGCCAGAATGGTCTTGTACTACATATTTTGTAGTTTGCTTGGAGTTTCTGTAACAAGTTGGTGTCTCGTCAGCTAACAGTAATCCTGGGGCTGGTGAGCACAAGGGCCACTTTTGGGAAATTAATAACCCGAAAAAACTCGGTCCTGACAGAACAGTGGAGGATGACCCCTCCAAGAAACAGCCCAAGCGTCGACATCAGCGGCGCCGCTCAAAATACCGCCAACACAAAAACGGTGATTCCAGCACGGGAGATAATAATACTCCAGAGAGTGCCGAAGAAAACACCCTCGAGCAAGGTTTAGCACAGGAGGATGGAGAAACCAGCCCTCATGAGAGAGCGGCAGACAGAGAGGTCGAGGACGATAATTATATGCCTCCCTCCGAAGACGAGGCAAGCCTCGACGACGACGAATTCACCGTGCCAGAGGATCCCGTTTAGCAAAAGCGTTTCCAACGCAGGCTTATGGACACGGCAAGAAGCCTCAAGAAAAAACAGCGACAGCTCAGAGCTGATCAAGATTTGCTGGTTGACAGATGGACTGAAGTCCTTGCGGCCGAAGAGCATAAACTTGAACGCCCCTCCAAAAGTTACCCAAAGCGCAAGTTGCTATCCCAATTAGAGGAGGAAGCACTTGATGCGGCTGAACGGCCACCTCGTGGCCGCAACAGAGAGGCCTCCCGGCCCTCCACTCAAGCCGCACCCTGTATCAAGGCACGTGAATATGCGCCGGACTTACGAGACATGTTGCAGGACAAGGCAAGGCAAACACGATCGATCTATGGATCGCGTGGGCACCCCACGGCTCGAGAAGGAAACCGTCACGCTGGCCACAAATTCGGCAGGGCCGAACACAG
Organism: Triticum dicoccoides; assembly: GCF_002162155.2. Lineage (NCBI taxonomy): Eukaryota > Viridiplantae > Streptophyta > Magnoliopsida > Poales > Poaceae > Triticum > Triticum dicoccoides. The sequence continues at coordinate 184,484,169 of NC_041390.1, forward strand.
TAGACAAAGCTCATTGGAGCTACGTCATGATATCGCCCAGTACAGTGGCGCCGCACACCCACTGTGCTTTACACACGAAATAATGGATCATCAAATCCCCGAGGGTTTCAAACCCGTAAACATCGAATCATATGATGGCACAATAGACCCTGCGGTATCGATCGAGGATTATCTCCTTCATATCCACATGGCCCGCGGCGACGATTTTCACGCCATCAAATACCTCCCACTCAAGCTTAAAGGACCAGCTCGGCATTGGCTCAGCAGCTTGCCAATAGGGTCAATCAGTTGTTGGGAGGACCTGGAAGCCGCATTCCTCGACAATTTCCAGGGCACTTATGTGCGAACCCCAGACGCTGATGACCTAAGTCACGTAATCCAGCAGCCGGAGGAATCGGCCAGACAATTTTGGACACGGTTCCTACCAAAGAAAAATCAAATAGTCGACTGTCCGGACGCTGAGGTCCTAGCAGCCTTCAGGCACAATATCCGTGATGTGTCGCTGGCCCGGCACCTCGGACAGGAAAAGCTGAAATCTATGGCAGCACTCACGACACTCATGACCCGCTTATGCGCGGGAGAAGACAGCTGGCTCACTCGTAGCAACAATATGACCAAGAACCCTGGTAGTTCGGACACCAGGGACATTAGTGGCAGGTCGTGTCGCAACAAGCAGAAGCGCCACATTAACGGCGACAATGCTGAGGATACGGCAGTTAATGCCAGATTCAGAGGCTCTAAATCCGGTCAGCGGAAGAAGCCATTCAAAAGGAATCCTAGGGGCCCGTCCAGCTTGGACCGAATACTCGACCGCTTGTGCCAAATACATGGCACTCCTGAAAAGCCGGCCAATCACACCAACAGGGTTTGTTGGGTGTTCAAGCAGGCAGGCAAGCTAAGCACCGACAATGAAGACAAGGGGCTGCATAGCGATGACGACGAGGAGCCCCGGCCGCCGAACAACAATGGACAGAAGGGTTTTCCCCCGCAAGTGCGGACGGTGAACATGATATACGCCACCCACGTCAAAAGGGAGCGGAAGCGCGTGTTAAGGGACGTATGCGCGGTAGAGCCAGTCGCCCCAAAGTTCAACCCATGGTCCTCCTGCCCGATCACCTTTGATCGAAGAGACCATCCCACTAGCATCCGTCATGGTGGATTTTCCGCATTGGTTCTAGACCCAATTATTGACGGATTTCATCTCACTAGAGTCCTCATGGACGGCGACAGCAGCCTGAACCTGCTTTACCAGGATACAGTGCGAAAAATGGGCATCGATCCCTCGAGGATTAAGCCCACCAAAACGACCTTTAAAGGCGTAATACCAGGTGTAGAGGCCAACTGTATAGGCTTAGTAACACCTGAAGTGGTCTTCGGATCCCCGGATAATTTCCGAAGCGAGGAATTGATCTTCGACATAGTCCCATTCCGTAGTGGCTATCATGCACTGCTCGGACGAACCGCATTCGCCAAATTCAACGCGGTACCGCACTATGCATACCTTAAGCTCAAGATGCCGGGACCTCGTGGAGTAATTACGGTCAATGGAAACACCGAACGCTCCCTCCGAACGGAGGAGCGCACGGTGGCCCTTGCAGCGGAAGTACAAAGCAGCCTCTCCAGGCAGTTCTCCAGTCCAGCCATTAAAAGTCCGGACACCGTCAAGCGCGCCCGGAGTAACCTACAACAAGACCGCCTGGCACGTTCCGAGCAGGCGTAGCAATGCGGCCCCAACCCCAACCCTCGCAAAAAGGCGACGCCAGTACTTCGCGTCCATAACTACGCTTTGGAAATACCATGGGCATAGGGGAGGGGAACCATCACGGCACGCCCAATACACGACTTAAACTGCACAAGGGCTGCCGATTTTTTACTTTTCTCTTACTTTCAGGACTCTACTCTTCAGAAGGCCTGTTCGGCAGTTCAATTGCCGCACAAACGATGCAAGGACCGGGGAAGCGGACAAGCCATGCCGCATTATGGAAATCCTAGGTGGTCTCTATCATGAGCAGTATACCTATTTCGCATACTATTCCGTAGCTTGCCCCTGGAGAAGCTTGCCCCAGGTGGTCCAACTTTTCGTTTATCGCATTACTTGTATCGTTCTGCTTTGATCGCAGCTATTTTTAAACAATGCATAGCTTTTGTCTATTTTTTGCATTGTCTTTTTATAAATAAATGTTCCTTAACGACATGTTGCACCCGCACAACTTGGTACGGCTAAAATACGCCAGGGGCTTTTAGCACCCCTCAATATGGTGTGAGAAGTCCAAACACTTTCACAAGTGCGGCACCCCGAACTTATAGCACTATATGCATCGTCTCCGAATCATGTCTTGGGTCAATAGTTGGGTTTGCCCGGCTCCTATGTTTTGGTGCCTTACGTTCCCCTATATCGGCTAAGGTAGCACTAGGAGAACCACTGCGAATGTGCCCCAGTTGAGCTGGGCCGAGCACCTCAGTGGAGAAAGCTAAAACTGACTGTCATGATGAAGCGAGAGTTGGTCGCTGTTCGAGAGGTTTTTTCGAGTCCCTAAAGACTTATGCCGCTTAGGGCGAGGAGTCGGCTCTGTCCGGCCAAGGCGTGGATAGCGCCCCGAACTCGGTCTTCCGAATACTAGGGGCTTCACCAAAATTTAAAATTATAGAATTCTATTGCAAAGTGAGAGTGTTCACGCATTATAGTCCGATTGCCTCGTTCGTTGGGCTGAGCGCCTCCCTCGAAGGACCCAAATATGGGAAAAAGAGCGCCCAGGTTTATCCCCGAACACCCCAGCACTAGCGGCAAGGGGGCAAAAGCCGACGACTCGCCATCTCTCAGTATTGATAAACAGCTGCACAGAAGGTAATATTTTAAATTCAAGCAGCATTGATCAGCGCATATGAACAAGTTTTCAGCGCACAGGACAAACACGAGCGAGTTTTACTCAAAAATTACATCCCTAGTACATTCATCCACCACAAGGAGGGCACCCTTCAGAACATCCCTATAGTAATTTTCGGGCTTGCGATGCTCTTTCCCCGCTGGTGGCCCATCCTTCACAAGCTTCTCCGCATCCAGCCTGCCACAGTGCACCTTAGCATGGGCAAAGGCCCTACGGGCACCTTCAACACAGACGGAGCGCTTGATGACTTCGAGCCTTGGACAGGCCTCCACCAGCCGCTGCACCAGCCCGAAATAGCTCCCAGACAGAGCTTCTCCAGGCCACAGCCGAACTAGGAGGCCCTTCATGGCCTATTCGGCCGCCTTGTGGAGCTCGACCAGTTGCTTCAGCTGGTCGCTCAGGGGCACGGGGTGTCCGGCCTCAGCATACTGAGACCAGAGCACCTTCTCCGTCGAGCTGCCCTCCTTGGCTCGATAGAATGCGGCGGCATCGAATACACTCCGGGGAAGATCTGCAAATGCCCCTGGAGAGCTCCGCATTCGGGTAACTATCAAGTAACTCACGTTTACGTGTTTACTTTGCATAAAGAATGCCTTACCCGCCGCTATCTTCTTCACCTCATCCAACTCCTGGAGGATCTTCTGGGATTCGGTCTTGGCAGACTTGGCATTTTCAATAGCCGTCGCGAGCTCGGACGCTCGCGTCTTTGAGTCAAGCTCCAAACTCTCATGTTTCTTCATGAGAACCAGGAGCTCTTGCCGCACCTTGCCAACCTCGGCCTCATACCTCTCCCGCTCGGTATGCTCCGCGGCCGCACTCTTCTCGGCCTCGAGCAGCGCTTGCTTAAGGGTCGCCACCTCAGATGTGGCCCGTACAATAGCCATGTTAATCCTTTCATTTCTTGCAATTGCACCTTTTTTATATATACATATTCAACCAAGGTATTTCTTACCTTCATTGTCCTCGAGCTGCTTCTTGGCACGCTCGAGCTCTTGCTCGGACCTTTCGAGGTCCTGCTTTAGCGTGTCCACTTCCGTAGTCAGTGCGGCGGACACAAGCAGGGTAGCCTGCACATGCATATTGACTCATTTTTGTTAGACTCCAGCGAATTCTGTTTGATCCTCTATTCGGCTTTTCTTCCCGAACGCCAAACAGAGCATCAGGGGCTACTGTCTATGCGGTACTATCATTTACACTTTCTTTACTTACCTCGAAGCCCGTCAAAAGGCTAGTACAAGCTTCAGTCAGTCTGTTTTTTGCGGACTGAACCTTCTGGACCACCGCACTCATAATAGCGCGGTGCTCCTCGTCGATGGAGGCGCCTTGGAGCGCCTCCAGTTGGACGGAGGCCGCCGGCATGGTGGACTTGCTCCTCTTGGAAGGAGGTCTCCCACCGGACTCTAGAATCTTTGAATGTTCCGGGGCGGTGTCCGGCCTAGAGCCGCACTTGGAGCCCTGGGGGGTTTCATCCCCTTTACTCCTAGAGTCCGGGAGGTCGCCTTGCGGTGCCTCCGGGACCACCTCCTCCCTGCTTGGAACCTGTTGGGACAACACCTCGGTGTCGTCCATAGGGCGGGGGGAGGAAGCCGTCGAAAGCGAGTTCACCTCCGACGAGTCTAGTGAGCCGCTTGACGACGCGTCGAGCCGGTCTTTGGGTGGGCTGCATAAGCATATTCGACATAAGGGAAAGCTGTGCAATGAACGAATTCTATGAATTACTCCGGTATCCGGATACTTACGATTTTGCCAGGGGCTTGGCCCTGGGCTGCCACTCATCTCCGTCGTCGTCGGCATCAGCGGAGTAGTCCGGAGGAAGGGTTTTCCCCTTCTTGGACACTCCGGCCTCCTCAGAGAGGGCGACCTTCCTTTTCTTCCCTTCCCCCGCTGGAGGGGGAGGGGTATCTTCTTCCTCCTCCTCGTTATCACGGGAGAGTGCGTCTTGGATTCGTCGGATGATGAATCAGACACCTCCGGGCGGCGGGCACTCTTTCGAGTCCCCGTGGCCTTCTTCTTGACCTTCTTCTCCGGCACCACATAGGGTGCCGGAACCAGCAGCTTCGCCTAGTGAGCGTCCGCTGGGATTCGGGCAAAGGAGCCGGACAGTTGATCTGCCCGGACGTCACCTGCCAATCATGTCAAAGGTAAGGGAGTTTAGAAAATTGATACCTTGTAAAAGGAAAAAAACAGCTTACTGCGAGCGCGTGACGCTGCACGCTGAATCCGCGATCCTCGGTAGCGGGTGCGGGAGCCTCGGCGCCCTTGAAAAGCATCCTCCAGGCATCTTCTTACGTCGTGTAGAAGAGCCTGTTTAGAGTTTGATGCTGCGCCGGGTCGAACTCCCACAGATTGAAGGCCCGTCGTTGACACGGGAGGATCAGGCGGATGAGCATAGCCTGGACTACATTGACAAGCTTCAGCTTCTTGTCCACCAGGGTTTGGATGCATGTTTGGAGTCCGGTCAGCTCTCCCTTTTTACCCCAAGACAGGCCTATCTCCTTCCAGGAGGTGAGCCGCGTAGGGGGGGCGGATCGAAACTTAGGGGGTGCGACCCATTCGGCGTCGCGCGGCTCGGTGACATAAAACCACCATGATTGCCACCCCTTCAGGGTCTCCACAAAGGAGCCCTCGAGCCACGGGACGTTGGCCATCTTGCGAACCATGGCACCGCCGCACTCCGCCTAGCTGCCGCGCACCACCTTTGGCTTGGCGTTGAAAGTCTTAAGCCATAGGCCGAAATGGGGGCGGATGCGAAGGAACGCCGAGATGTTGAGGATGAAGTTCGGGGCCATATCGTGGAAATCCAGGCCGTAGTAGAACATGAGCCCCCGGACAAATGGATGCAGAGGGAAGCCCAGTCCGCAGAGGAAATGGGGAAGGAATACCACCCTCTCATGGGGCCTAGGAGTGGGGATGAGCTGCCCCTTTTCGCGAAGCCGGTGCGCGGTGTTGCTAGCCAGATATCCGGCCTTCCTCAGCTTTTTGATGTGTCCCTCCATGACGGAGGAGACCATCCACTTGCCTCCCGCTCCGGACATGACTGGAGAAGGTTGAAGTGGTAGTGCGGACTTGGGCGCTGGAGCTCGAGTGCGCAAGAATGGATAAGCAAAGGAGGAAGAAGGCGTGGGTGAAAAGGTGGATCCTTATCCCCTTATATGGGTGGACACAACTATGTGTCCCCACCAGCCTTGTAAAACTCGCTTATCTCCAAGCGCCGTAATCAATGGCGCGGTTGGGTTACCCATGCCCGTATTGATGAGAATCCCGGAATAAGGGGACATGATCTCTGCTTTAACAAGACATGCCAAGGAAACCGCCTCGCATAACATGCTAAGATGGGACAGTAAAACGGTTCGAATAAAAGCTTGGCCGTGGTGTGATGTCACACTATGGAGTACGTCAGCAGATTAGATTTGTGTAAATATTACTCTCTCTATGGCAGTATGTGGACACTTATTTTGCAGAGCCGGACACTATCTTTGTGTTCAAAATCTTCTATGAAGTACTTGGAGGAGGAACCCGCCTTGCAATGCCAAAGATAATCCGCGCGCCGGACTCGTCGGCATTGAAGCCTGGTTCAGGGGCTACTGAGGGAGTCCTGGATTAGGGGGTGTTTGGATAGCCGGACTATACCTTCAGCCGGACTCCTGGACTATGAAGATACTGGATTGAAGACTCTGTCCCGTGTCCGGAAGGGACTTTCCTTGGCGTGGAAGGCAAGCTTGGCGATATGGATGTTCAGATCTCCTACCATTGTAACTGACTTTATGTAACCGTAACCCTCTCCGGTGTCTATATAAACCGGAGGGTTTTAGTCCGTAGGACAACATATACATCAATAATCATACCATAGGCTAGCTTCTAGGGTTTAGCCTCTCTGATCTCGTGGTAGATCTACTCTTGTACTACCCATATCATCAATATTAATCAAGCAGGACGTAGGGTTTTACCTCCATCGAGAGGGCCCGAACCTGGGTAAAACTTCGTGTCCCTTGCCTCCTTTTACCATCTGGCCTAGACGCACAGTTCGGGACCCCCTACCCGAGATCCGCCGGTTTTAACACCGACATGCACCATCACGGCACGCCCGAAACACGGCTTAAACCGCACCAGGGGCTGCCGATTTTTTAATTTTCTCTTACTTTCAGGACTCCATTCTTCGGAAGGCCTGTTCGGCAGTTCAATTACCGCACAAATGATGCAAGAACCAGGGAAGCAGACAAGCCATGCCACCTTACGGAACTCCCAAGTGGTCCCTATCACGAGCAGTATACCTATTTTGCATACCATTACGCAGCCTGCCTCTGGAACGGACATGTTAAATAGTCCAACCTTTTGCATATCACATTATTTGTATCGTTCTGCTTTGATCGCAGCCCTTTTTAATAAACAATGCATAGCTTTTGTCAATTTTTGCATTACTCTTTTTCTTTTACAAATATATGTTCCTTAACGACATGTTGCACCCGTACACTTTGGTACGGCCAAAATACGCCAGGGGCTTTAGTACCCCTCAATATGGTGTGAGAAGTCCGAACACTTTAACAAGTGCGGCACCCCGAACTTATAGCATTATATGCATCGGCTCCGAATCATGTCTTGGGTTAATAGTTGGGTTTGCCCGGCTCCTATGTTTTGGTGCCTTACGTTCCGCTATATCGGCTAAGGTAGCACTAGGAGAACTACTGCGATTGTGCCCCAGTTGAGCTGGGTCGAGCACCTCAGTAGAGAAAGCTAAAACTGACTGTCATGATGAAGCGAGAGCTGGTCGCTGTTTGAGAGGTTTTTCGAGTCCCTAAAGACTTATGCCGCTTAGAGCGAGGAGTCGGCTCTGTCCGGCCAAGGTGTGGATAGCGCCCCGAAATTGGTCTTCCAAATACCAGGGGCTTCACCGAAATTTAAAATTATAGAATTCTATGGCTAAGTGAGAGTGTTCACGCATTATAGTCTGATTGCCTTGTTCGTTGTGCTGAGCGCCTCCCTCGAAGGACCCAAACATGGGAAAAAGAGCGCTCAGGTTTATCCCCGAACACCCCAGCACTAGCGGCACGGGGGCAGAAGCCGACGACTCGCCATCTCTCAGAATTGATAAACAGCCCCATAGAAGGTAATATTTTAAATTCCAACAGCATTGCTTAGCGCATATGAACAAGTTTTTAGCGCACAGGACAAAACGAGCGAGTTTTACTCAAAAATTACATCCCTGGAACATTCATCCGCCATAAGGAAGGCACCCTTCAGAACATCCTTATAATAATTCTCGGGCTTGCGATGCTCCTTCCCCGGCGGTGGCCCGTCCTTCACAAGCTTCTCAGCATCCAGCTTGCCCCAATGCACCTTAGCATGGGCAAGGGCCCTACGGGCACCTTCAATGCAGATGGAGCGCTTGATGACTTCGAGCCTTGGTCAGGCCGCCACCAGCCGCTGCACCAGCCCAAATAGCTCCCAGGCAGAGCCTCTCCAGGCCACAGCCGAACTACGAGGCCCTTCATGGCCTGTTCGGCTCAATTGCTTCAGCTGGTCGCTCAGGGGCACGGGGTGTCCGGCCTCAACATACTGAGACCAGAACAGCTTCTTTGTCGAGCTGCCCTCCTCGGCTCAATAGAATGCGGCGACATCGGACACGCTACGGGGAAGATCTGTGAATGCTCCTGGAGAGCTCTGGATTCGGGTAAGTAACAAGTAACTTACGTCTATGTGTTTGCTTTGCATAAAGAATGCCTTACCCGCCGCTATCTTTTTCACCTCATCCAACTCCTGGAGGGTCTTCTGGGATTCGGCCTTGGCAGACTTGGCATTTTCAATAGCCACCGCGAGCTCGGACGCTCGCGTCTTTGAGTCAAGCTCCGAACTCTCATGTTTTTCCATGAGAGCCTGGAGCTCTTGCCGCACCTTGCCAACCCGCTCAGTGCGCTCTTGCCACTATGGAATACGTCAACAGATTAGATTTGTGTAAATATTATTCTCCCTATGGCAATATGTGAAAACTTATTTTGCAGAGCCGGGCACTGTCTTCGTGTTCAAAATCTTCTATGAAGTACTTGGAGGAGGAACCCGCCTTGCAATGCCGAAGACAATCTGCACGCCGGACTCATCGTCATTGAAGCCTGGTTCAGGGGCTACTGAGGGAGTCCTGGTGTAACACCCCGAATATGATTTTCCCAATATGTAATCCAACTCTTGTCGTTTCCCGCGTTAAGTTATTTTATTTTCTCGGGTTCGGGTTTTTGTCTCAGTGTGTTGTTGTCGTTGTCATGCATCTCATATCATGTCATCATGTGCATTGCATTTGCATTCGTGTTCGTCTCATGCATTCGAGCATTTTCCCCGTTGTCCGTTTTGCATTCCGGCGCTCCGTTCTCCTCCGGTGGTCATTTCTACCTTTCTTTCGTGTGTGGGGATTAAACATTTCCGGATTGGACCGAGACTTGCCAAGCGGCCTTGGTTTACTACCGGTAGACCGCCTATCATGTTTCATACCATTTAGACTTCGTTTGATGCTCCAACGGTTAACCGAGGGACCGAAAAGGCCTCGTGTGTGTTGCAGCCCAACACCCCTCCATTTTGGCCCAAAACCCACAAAAACCATATCCATCATCTAGAGTGTTCGATCACGATCGCGTGGCCGAAAACCGCACCTCATTTGGACTCTCCTAGCTCCCTCTATCTATAAATAGGTGTTCTCCCCCAAAATTTCCGGATCAAACCACCCCCCAAACCCTAGATCACTCCCTCTCCTCGCGCGCCGGACACAATCCGCGCCGACGGACATGTCCGGCTAGCCGCCCGCCGCCACGTGGCATCCTCTCGTTGGCCGCCGCCCCGTGCCCACTTCGCCGCACTGCGGGCCCGCTCAGCCCGGAGCCGGCCCTCCCGGCCCGCGTCCTCGCCTGCGCCGCCTCCTGTCGCCCGGCCGCCCATCGCCTCCAGCTCCAGCGGGGAGCCCCGCGCCGGCCATCGCACGCCATCGCCGGACTTCGGGCCTTGCCGCCCCAACGTGCTCCGGCAGCCGCGCCCTGCTCCGCCGCGCCGCGGTTGCCGCCCCACCTCGCCGTCCCGCGTCCCCGCGGCCGGATCAGGTCTCCGGCGAGCCTCCCCGCGTCCCTGCGGCCCTCCTCCTGTGACTTCGACAAGAACTACGTCCGGCCATCCTCGGTTTCCACGAAGTGCTACAGTACCTGATGAACCCTAGATCTCAGATCCACTCCTCGGGGTTGACTTTTCCCTCTCCTCTCAGTATTTTTATGCAATTTCATGATGCTATAACTCCACATCCGTAGCTCCGTGTTGGGCATATATCATATCAAAATGTTTGTCTCAGAGAGTACATCATTTCATCTCATTGCATCATTTTCATTTGAGTTCATCTTGACGCCCAAAATGCTGTTGGAAGAATTCTATTTGAGATAATTGTCAGATCTGCTGCTCCAATTAGATATTTGTCATTTTTGCCATGATTATTGTGTGCATGATATGCCCCTGAGCTCTGCATGAGTTTTGTTATATGTTTTGCCATCTATCCAGAGGGGCAACCCATGTATTTTTGTGATGTGTGTGGTGACTTGCACAAGCTTGCAAAGTGGTGCATTCGTTAATGCTGATTTCAGGGACTTAGCATTTCCACTAAGTCCTTGATCTGTTTATCTCAATATGTCATATGTTCATGTTGTTTCCGAGTGATCCGTGCCTCTTTTGAGGATGATCAGTAAGGATGTTGTGTTAATCTTGTAGTGCTCTATCCATCCATGTCTTTGTTTGCAATTATGGAGCACCTTAGCTTGAGTAAATCGAGCTCTACTTTTGCTATTTCGTGAATCTAGGCAGATTGTCTACTTGTTAGCGATTTTGCCGAGGATGTTGTAGTTGATCCGTGCATGCTATGTTATTGTTCTTGACATGTCTAGCTTGTATTTTGTGTATTCTTGATGGGTGTATGCTTAGATTGTCATGCCTTGCTCTGTAGTGAGTGCATCGAGCTCGTAAACATGCCTACTTGATATCTGATTTTGCATGCTCCAGCTTTCACTAAGTCTGAGAACTGATTATGTTTTTGCCATGTTCACATGCTTGCAAATGTATTTTCTGATCCCTTTTGGCTCAAGGTCACTAAGGGAATTTTGTTAACCTCTTTGAGTAGCTCCATGCCATGCTTTACTTTTCCATGTTCAGGTCCTGTAGCATATAGTTTTCATGCTCCAAAGTGTGCTACCTGATCTGAAATTCCAGACAAGTGTTAATTTCACTAAGTCTGAAATCTGTTTACCAAATGCATTTTTGCCATGCTTGTTTGAACCTGTTAATGGATGAATTGGCCATAGCTCAGTGTTCCTCTTTTGTTAAGCATTACGTATGGATCCCTGACATGTATTTTGTTGCCATGTTTGAGTGATGTAGCATGTTCATCTTGTTGCATTTACATGGCTACTTGCTGTAAATCGCAGAACGTGGTCATATTTGAATTGCTTGCCGTTTCCAAACCGTAACTCCGATTCTGGCGTTCTTTATATCGTTTTCAAGCGATTTCACCTCACCTTTCCAGTGGCACACTTATATTTCCAAGTTGAGTCCAGGTTCATTCATTCCTTGTCAAATCTTGCATATGCATCGCATATCGCATCCCGCATAGCATACCATGTTTGCATCATGTTATTTAAGCTTTGCACGTGGTTGATTGTGTCCTTGTTGCTTGTTTGCCTTGTTTGGGTAGAGCCAGGAGACGAGTTCGCTAACGAGGAGCCCATTGAGTTTTCTTTTGAGGATCCAGTCAACTTTGACAACTTTGCAGGCAAGATGATCATACCCTCGAAATCACTACTATCTTTGCTTTGCTAGATGCTCGCTCTTTTTCTATGCCTATGCTACGATGCCTACCACTTGCTTATCATGCCTCCAAAATTGTCATGTCAAACCTCTAACCCACCATGTCCTAGCAAATCGTTGATTGGCTATGTTACCGCTTTGCTTAGCCCCTCTTATAGTGTTGCTAGTTGCAGGTGAAGATTGGAGTCCGTTCCTTGTTGGAACATTATTTTACTTGTTGGGATATCATTATACTGCCTTGTTATCTTAATGTATCTATATACTTGGTAAAGGGTGGAAGGCTCGGCCTCTCGCCTAGTGTTTTGTTCCACTCTTGCCGCCCTAGTTTCCGTCATACCGGTGTTATGTTCCCGGATTTTGCGTTCCTTACGCGGTTGGGTTATAATGGGAACCCCTTGATAGTTCACCTTGATTAAAGCTTTTCCAGCAATGCCCAACCTTGGTTTTACCTTTTGCCACCTAGCCTCTTTTTCCCTTGGGTTTCCGGAGCCCGAGGGTCATCTTATTTTAAACCCCCCTGGGCCAGTGCTCCTCTGAGTGTTGGTCAACCTGTCAGCTGCCGGTGGCCACCAGGGGCAACTCTGGGCTGGCCTACCCGTACCTAAGACAATCTGAGTGTGCCCTGAGAACGACATATGTGCAGCTCCTATCGGGATTTGTCAGCACATTCGGGCAGTGTTGCTGGATTTGTTTTAACTTGTCGAAGTGTCTTGTAGAACCGAGATACCGAGTCTGATCGGAATGTCTCGGGAGGAGGTATATTCCTTCGTTGACCGTGAGAGCTTGTCATGGGCTAAGTTGGGACTCCCATGCAGGGATTTGAACTTTCGAAAGCCGTGCCCGCGGTTATGGGCAGATGGGAATTTGTTAATGTCCGGTTGTAGATAACTTGAACCTTAACTTAATTAAAATGAATCAACTATGTGAGTTACCGTGATGGTCTCTTCTCGGCGGAGTCCGGGAAGTGAACACGGTGTTGGAGTAATGCTTGCCGCAAGTTGTCCTCTAGTTATCCGTTCATGATTTGCCTTCTCTTCTCGCTCTCTTTTGCGAATAGGTTAGCCACCATATATGCTAGTTGCTTGCTGCAGCTCCACATATTTACCTTGCCTTACCTATAAGCTTAAATAGTCTTGATCGCGAGGGTGCGAGATTGCTGAGTCCCTGTGGCTCACAGATTACTTCCAAACCAGATGCAAGGCCCGATGACTCCGTTCCAGATGACGCGCTTGAGCTCAAGTGGGAGTTCAACGAGGACTCACGCCGTTACTATGTGCCTTTCCCTGATGATCAGTAGTGGTGCCCAGTTGGGGCGATCGGGACCGTGTCGCATGTTGGGTTTATCTTTTATTTTGGCACCGTAGTCGGGCCATGAGTGTTTGATTGATGTAATGCTATTTATGTACTTTGATTGACGTGGCGAGTGTAAGCCAACTATGTATCTCCCCTTTTATTATCTATATTACATGGGATGTTGTGAAGATTGCCTAACTTGCGACATTGCTTTCAATGCGGTTATGCCTCTAAGTCGTGCCTCGACACGTGGGAGATATAGCCGCATCGAGGGTGTTACACCTAGATTAGGGGGTGTCCGGATGGTCGGACTATACCTTCAGCCGGACTCCTGGACTATGAAGATACAAGATTGAAGACTTCGTCCCGTGTCCGGAAGGGACTTTCCTTGGCGTGGAAGGCAAGCTTGGCGATACGGATATGTAGATCTCCTACCATTGTAACCAACTTTGTGTAACCCTAACCCTCTCCGGTGTCTATATAAACCAGAGGGTTTTAGTCCGTAGGACGACATACAGAACAACAATCATACCATAGGCTAGCTTCTAGGGTTTAGCCTCTCTGATCTCGTGGTAGATCTACTCTTGTACTACCCATATCATCAATATTAATCAAGCAGGACGTAGGGTTTTACCTCCATCAAGAGGGCCCGAACCTGGGTAAAACTTCGTGTCCCTTGCCTCCTGTTACCATCCGGCCTAGACGCACAGTTCGGGACCCCCTACCCGAGATCCGCCGGTTTTGACACCGACAGTTACACAAGGTCGGTTACAAAGGAGGAGATATACATATCTGTATTGGCTAGCTTGCCTTCCATGCCAAGTAGAGTCCCATCTGGACATGAGACGAAGTATTCAATCTTGTGTATTCATAGTCCAACAGTCCAGCCAAAGGATATAGTCCGGCTGTCCGGAGACCCCCTAATCCAGGACTCCCTCGGCGTGCTACTAGTGGCGCACCTGTAGTGCGCCATTAGTAGGCAAAACAGGTGCGCCACGAGTAGGCCTTTTCCTAGTAGTGTTCCTTTTCAGAGTATGAAACGTTCTGGAAAGTGTCCCTTATGTATTCCTCCGGGGTTACGGTTTCAATAATATTAGTTTCAACATTTATAGGATTACCTGAGGTATAATGTTTGATTCTTTGACCGTTCACCACCCTCGGATTTGTGCCTTCAAAGTTGTTGATTTTTCTGGCACCGGAACGGTAGACCTCCTCGATAACGTAAGGACCATCCCATTTAGAGAGAAGTTTGCCTGCAAAAAATCTTAAACGAGAGTTGTATAGCAATACATAATCACCTACATTGAACTAGCACTTCTGTATCCTTTTATCATGCCATCTTTTAACCTTTTCTTTAAACAGCTTGGCATTTTCATAAGCCTGGGTTCTCCATTCATCAAGTGAGCTAATGTCAAATAACCTCTTCTCACCGGCAAGATTGAAGTCATAATTGAGCTCTTTAATGGCCCAATATGCCTTATGTTCTAGTTCAAGAGGTAAGTGGCATGCTTTACCATAAACCATTTTATATGGAGACATACCCATATGATTTTTATATGCAGTTCTATAGGCCCATAATGCATCATCAAGTTTCTTGGACCAATTCTTTATAGATCTATTAACAATCTTTTGCAAAATTAATTTGAGCTCTTTGTTACTCAATTCTACTTGACCACTAGACTGTGGGTGATATGGAGATGCAATTCTATGATTAACGTCATATTTAGCAAGCATTTTACGAAAGGCACCATGAATAAAGTGTGAACCACCATCAGTCAAATATCTAGGGACTCCAAACCTCGGGAAAATAACTTCTTTAAGCATCTTAATAGAGGTGTTATGATTAGCACTACTAGTTGGAATAGCTTCTACCCACTTAGTAACGTAAACAACAACAATTAAAATATGTGTATACCCATTAGAGGAAGGAAAAGGTCCCATATTATCAAAGCCCCAAACATAAAATGGTTCAATAACAAGTGAATAATTCATAGGAATTTCTTGACGTCTACTAATATTACCAATTTTTTGACCTTCATCACAAGACAAGACAAACTTATGGGCATCCTTGAAGAGAGTGGGCCAATAAAAACCGGATTGCAATACCTTGTGTGCAGTTCTATCTCCAGCATGGTGTCCTCCATAAGCCTCGGAGTGACACTTGCGTAGGATCTGTTCCTGTTCATGCTCAGGTAGACAACGTCTAATAACACCATCTACTCCTTCTTTATAAAGATGTGGGTCATCCTAAAAGTGATGTCTCAAATCATAGAAGAACTTTTTCTTCTGCTGGTATGTGAAACTAGGTGGTATACATTTAGCAAAAATATAATTAGCGTAATCAGCATACCATGGAGTAGTTCGAGAAGCATTTATGACAATTAATTGTTCATTAGGAAAGCTATCATCAATAGGTAGTGGGTCATCAAGAACATTCTCTAACCTAGACAAGTTGTCTGCAACGGGGTTCTCAGCTCCCTTTCTATCAATAATATGTAAATCAAATTCTTGTAGGAAGAGAACTCATCTAATATGTCTAGGTTTAGCATCTTTCTTTTCCATAAGATATTTAATAGCAGCATGATCAGTGTGAATAGTTACTTTAGAATCAACAATATTGTCACATCCCTGGTCCTGTTATGCACTAGGCTAGACCTCATGTGAGTATCATGTTTTAATTCAAATGAAATTTGAATTGAGGAATTTTTAAAGCCTCAGAAACCTTCTAAAAATGATCAACATTAAAATCTCCTCAAAGAAGTCCAAGAAAATGTTCCTCTTAGTCTCTGAAAATATTGCAAAGAGGTAAAACTCAAAACAATATTTTTGGTATCTCAGAGTTAATTATTTTGGGCCTTTGAATTAAATAAATAGCTATTTGCATTGGATATATATTTGATATATAAATAATATATGTCCAATAATTACTGGAACATTTTATGTGGTTTGGTATATTTTAGTCCTAGCCACATAACTATTTCCAGGATTTTATAAAATGGTTTAGTGTCTAAAACTAAATCAAAACAAACTACAGAAAATAGAAAACAGAATTAAATAGAAATGAAAGAGAGAGAGAGAAGGACTTATCTGGCGCTCACCCGGTAGCCAGCCGGCCCAGCTCCTGTGCGGCCCAGCCCATCTCCACTTCCCCCCCCCTGTCGCCTTCCTCCTCGCGCCAGTAGGCACAGGCGCGTGGCCGACGCACGCCGGCGCACGCCCCGGCCACCTCCTGCTTGCCGCTCCACCTCGACACCCCGGACGCCTCCATGCGTGCCACGCCACCCCCCTGGAACTCCCTCACTCTCCCGAACTCTCCCCCCCTCCTCTGCTTCCTCTCTCCCTCACTCGCCCGAACGGAGCCGCCGCCACCGACGAGCTCCCTCGCGGCCACCGCCACCCCCTAGCCTCGCCGATGCGCTCAAAGGCTCCGCCTCGACCCCCTCTTCCTCCCCACCGATCCACGGCCCTCCGGAAGCCCTGGATGCTGCCAGCTTCGCCGTTCCCCTCCTCGGCCACCGCGGATCGCCGCCATCAAATCCGCCCCCGTCCGGCCTCCCTCAAGCTCGCCGTCCACCTCTACAGGGTCTACGTGAGCTCTCCGTCCGTTTCCCCCTCTCTGTTTCGTCGTTCGCGCGCCGTAGCTAGGTTATCCACCGCGGCCGAGAGCTTCTCGCCGCCGGCCATGGCGTGGCCATGGCCACAGCCACCGCAGCTCGCTCCCGAGCCCACCGTCGTGCTCACCGCAACCCCAGGAGGCCGCAGCGCCCTTTCGTTTCCCCTCTTGTGCACCGTAGCACCGTTCCCGCCAACGCCCGAGGTCCGGCAGCCGCTGAGCTCGACACCGGCGAGGATTACGGCCGCCCTAGCTTCTCCCGTTTGCCCTGTTAGATGCGCGCGAGCCTGGGCATTCCGTAGATGCCCTCCGCCGGCCATTTGGTCGCCGGAGCAAGAAACCCGAAGGCCTCCGCCGCCTCGGCCTCGCCGGCGACTCAACGCCGGCGGGATTGAGTCGTTTGACCAGGGGTTTGACCTCCCCTGGGTCTATGACAGGTGGGCCCCCGCCATCAGGTGATTAGTTTAAGCTAATCACCACCTAAGCTAACCCCCTGACACTGACATGTGGGCCCTAGTGCCCCTAATCTTTAATTAAACTAAACTAACCCCCCCTGTCTAACCTGTGTCACTGACGTGTGGCCCCCACACGTCAGGTTTGACTCTGGGCGACCCAGTTGACCTGCTGACCTCAGCCTTACGCCATGCTGACGCAATATTCCTTTTTTGGAATTTAGTTCATTTTATAAATATTCAGGAAATTCCAGAAATTTGTAAAAACTTCTAAAAATCATAGAAATTCAACCGTAACTCCAAATTAGATAATTTATATATGAAAAATTATCAGAAAAATTCAAGGAATCCATCTGTACCATTTTCATGCATGTTATAACAACTTATAGCTGCTGTTTAGCACAAATCAATTAAATGGCATTTGAATAATCACATATGGAGTTTGAATTTGAATCTTGTATTCAAACCAACTTCATTTAATCTGTTGCTAGTTGCATTAGCCCAAAACACATTCATTTTGCCATGTCATGATCATGCATCATATTGTGCATTGCATTGATTGTGTTCCCTTCTGTGTTGCCGGTATTTGTCCCCTCTCGATAGACGTGATACCGATGATGTGATCGTTGACACTGATGAAGACTCAATGTTATCTTCAGAAGTGCCAGGCAAGCAAAACCCCCTTGTTCATTCCGATACAATCCTACTCTCTCGCTCCTGCTCTCTTTTACTGCATTAGGACAACACCGATTCATCTGTTACTTGCTGCGGTAGCTGAACCCCTTTATCCTTTGCATGACCTGTCATTGCCACAGTAAATAGATGAAACCCACTAGCATGAGTAGGAGTTGTTTGAGCCCTGATGTGCCTACTCATTCATGCTTGTTTGTCATGCCTGCTACTGTTTAGAGTTGAGTCAGGTCTGATTCATCGAGGATGAATCAGAGGTGTGTGAACATGTCCTACTATGTGTGAGCTAAGTGTGTGAACACGATTTGGTAAAAGGTGTCGGTGAGAGGCCATGTAGGAGTACATGGTGGGTTGTCTCATTGAAGCCGGCCTTAGGAACTGAGTTCTGTGTTTGTGATCCATGATTCAGCTACTACCATGCATTGGGCCCTGAAATATGACCCCGCTCGACTTCTTATTCACCCTAGTCCTCTGTCCAGGAGTTGCAAGTAGTTTCTGCTGTTTGTAGCTTACTGGAGGCCGTGGATAGCGCTGACCGTAGGGGTGGGCTGTGATGCGGTAGGTACGTGGCACGGTGTACCGGATGCCCGTTTGGTATCTCGGGAACCCTGTTCACATCGTTTGGGGCTGTGAGCGAAACTCCGGCCGGATCTCCTCATGGATGGAACCCGAATAGGCGATAAACCTGGACTAGAGACTTGAGTGTTTAGGTAGGTCGTGGTCTACACCCACGTCGGCTTTCGCTTGAAGTCTGCCGAGCACATGTCGTGTGCAGACGCTAAGTGGTGGAAACATGTATGAAGAAGTACACCCCTGCAGGGTTAACATCATCTATTCGAATAGCCGTGTCCGCGGAAAAGGACTTCTGGATTGCTTATATCAGTTCATAGACAAGTGAAAGTGGATACTTTAAAATGCGCAAGATAAGCGTGAGTGCTATGGATGGCGTTCTCGTAGGGAGATGGGAGCGGATCCATAGTGGTGTATAGATATGGTGAATATGTGGACTCGTGTGCGCCACCTCAAAAGAGTCGCTTGCAGTCGTAGTTTAGGATAGCCACCGAGTCAAAGCTGGCTTGCTGCAGTTAAACCCCACCATCCCCTTGTTGAAAATGATGCATATGTAGTTAGTTCTGATGTAAGTCTTGCTGGGTACATTTGTACTCACGTTTGCCTATTTTATGTTTTTGCAGAGAGACTTCAGTCTCACTAGTAGTTCCACGTGGACTTCGACGTTTAGCTTGTTACCTCAGCTACGATCTTGTGCCCTCGGCAGGATCTGATAGATAGTCAGGCTTCTCAGCCTTTTTCATTTATAGATGTCTGTACCCAGACATGATAGCTTCCGCTTGTGCTTTGATTTGTATGCTCTGAATGTTGGGTCATGAGACCCCTGTTTGTAATATCTCGCTCCTCGGAGCCTATTGAACAAATTACTTGAGTCGTAGAGTCATGTTGTGATGCCATGTTGTGTTTGCACATATCGAGCATATTGTGTGTATGTTATTGAAATGCTTGGTATGTGTGGGATCTGACTATCTAGTTGTTTATCTTTAGTAGCCTCTCTTATCGGGAAATGTCTCCTAGTGTTTCCACCGAGCCATGGTAGCTTGCTACTGCTCCGGAACACTTAGGCTGGCCGGCATGTGTCCTTCTTCGTTCCTGTATCTGTCCCTTCGGGGCAATGTCACGCGATGAATACCGGAGTCCTGTTAGCCCGCTACAGCCCGGTTCACCGGAGTCCTGCTAGCCCAGTGCTACAGCCTGGATTCACTCGCTGATGACCGACACGTTCGATGCTGGGTCATGGATGCCTGTCCCTGTAAGTCTGTGCCACTTTGGGTTTACGACTAGCCATGTCAGCCCCGGGCTCCTTATCATATGGATGCTAGCGACACTGTCATATACGTGTGCCAAAAGGCGCAAACGGTCCCGGGCAAAGGTAAGGCGACACCCGTGGGAATACCGTGCGTGAGGCCGCAAAGTGATATGAGGTGTTACATGCTAGATCGATGTGGCATTGAGTCGGGGTCCTGACAGCGTTGGTATCAGAGCTTGACTGCCTGTAGGATTACCAAGCCAAACTGATCGAAGTTGAGTCTAGAAATTCTTTAGTTATATAAGGGAATTGATTGTGGGATGGAACGTAAGGCTCTTTTTACTCCTTTACCTCATGCCCTTCTGATCTGAGTCATCTTATCTTTCCTACGGGGATTAAGAACTAGGCTATCTCTTCTTTCTATCAGGATCACGTGTTACTAATCTGCAGACTTGTAGGATTGATGGTTCTCAGCTTGAGTTCAGTTTCTACTTCCGTATGTTAATTGTTGATCTCGAAACCTTGATATTGTGCTTCTGAGTGGCTATGCCACCATTTTGTAGCATGTCTCCAATCCTTTGAGCATTTACAGCCGTTATGCTATCGGAGTCATCCCAGGTTTCTAAATAGTCCGATGCATTTGCAAATCCCTTCCTTCTGTTTCCGATGTGCCTTTGGTCAGATTAATCACACAAATTAGTGAGTTGAGGTACTTTATTGCCTCGACATATATGTTGGAATAATTATTATGACCCTAGGTGTTTTAGGGAGTCACCTAGTAATCTAGCAACGTTTTGTGTTCCCAGTGTGAAGATTCTGGCCTTTATTATCGAAAGCATCCTGTGATGCCATTTAGTTAGTAGGCATTCTATTCCTGGGTTCTTGAACCCGAGATTCACTCTACTTACTTCATGTTGATAGTGTTTGCTAGTCCCTTTAGGATAGTAGTAACCTTTGCGATAGTCCTCGAGGTTCGTGGTACATCCTTCTTCCAATTACCATGAACCATTCTTGGCAGGAGTTCTTCTGAACCAAAAGATGACAACAAGAGTGCTGTCGATGAGTTCTCCATGCTATATTGTGACTCTGCCAGCTCAACCCTTCTGCATGGGTTATCCGGAAGAATTATGTTGAACTTGGTTCGACATACTAGTCTATGCATCCACAACTCAGAAAGTTATATGTTCCTTTGAGTTGTCCCTCTTTAGTTGTCTACTGACCTTCGTCTATCAATTGATAGTCAAGAGTATGTGTGCGTTCGTTTATCGATGCCTACTAATTTTGTGGTCCGTCAAGCCATTCTATCGCGGAATGACTAGGAGAAACAAACTCCAGTACCTCATCCATATCTAGGATTGGGTCAAAGTAGTTGTATTCCGCAGATCAAATGCCAATCCAGCTTTTGGTTCTGTTCTACCTTGGAGTATTACCTTATTCTATATCGAGATTGTTATAGGAATTGCACACCATCCTATGAACTCTTGGTACAGTGATAATTCTCACCATCATTAGTCATTCCTCGGCCCTCGTGTTGATGCAACCGGAATACCGACAAATGAATTGTGATGTGTGAAATCAATACTCCCAGCAACCTCGTTGCTTGGTAGTTAAAGGATAATAATTTCATTCTTAGTATGTTGGTTTTTGAATCATCCTTCTAAGACTGATCGTGCTACCTAGTCCTTATTTCGGTGCACCCTTCGATTGATGAGTTAGGATCTTGTCAAGTCCTCACTCATTTGATCATATCGTCTTGCCCTCAAAAGCGAGATTGTTCTCAAGCTTAGTAACATACCGGTGGTTCGTGATTTTCCGAATATCTTCTCGGAAGTATTACCAGGTTGTCACCTGACTGCTATGTTGAGCTCGTGATCAAGTTGGGTTCTTGTGAACCACCCTTTCTCCAAGAATCTGTGATGGATATCTCGGAGCTAGTTGGTTAAGCTAGACAACAACTTGGAGAGTTGGAAGATAAAATCTTGTCTGACTTAGTTCATGTTAAGGGATATCTTTCTGTGTATGTGTGTGTGTTGAAGAAAGATGATATCTTCATTAATTGGTCCTTGTGATCAGTTGTTGGACCTATTGTCTTACCCCATCTATAATTTGAGTATGGGCTATCATCCAATCAGACCAGAACCAACGATATTCGTAATGTTGTCTTACTCGTGGTTGATCCCTCGAGCATACACCATTATATCTTTTGGGTCTGACCAATGCTAACACTTGTTCTCTTAACTATGGAATTCCTTTTAAAGGGAAACCCGGAAGAATTGTTGTTGAGCCCATTGACAACATCCTTATCTCCTCCATGATTTTGTTGAACATTAAGCTAGTGTTGGAAACTTTTGAAAGCATTTCTTCATGCTAACTCATGAAGTATTTGTTTGATGAAAGGAGTGACTTCCTCTTATACACGTGCATTTGGTGAAAGTTGCCGCCATGGATTTGAGAAAGTTAGTTTTGCTTCCTCTGGAATCATCCCAAGTCAGTCATGCATACGTGCGAAGTATTCTGTGGTCTGGAGACTTGCAACCTTCATTCCATATGTGTTCCGAGCACACCAAGCCACTAATTGAGTTGCTCAAAGATAAAGGAGTCTGTCCAAGGTGAACTCTTTGGACTTCCACGCGTGGAGACTTCGATGTCATTAATGATGGTTCCCCACCTGAACTCGGTAGTGTTTTATTATAAGACTACCACGTGGTCATGTTTGTCTGGGACAGCGTGTTCACATGTTTGTAGCAGAACCAACTCATGTTTTGGAGCTTACTATCGTAGTTCATTCCCCGAGAATCTCGCAGCATTGTCTCGTCGAATTGTGTTGCAAACTTTCATTTTTCTTCCTAGACTCGATGAGTCTGGAATATCCTGACACCAACCAGATCTGAATCTCAGGCAGATATGATGGTTTGGAACATTTCCCAAGAACTATAATATCGGTCCCTCGAAAACCGGTAAAGTGGATGTCGTGGCCAACACACCCAGCCGGAAGACCTGTTATTATAATATCTTGATTGAGGAAGTTGGCCACCTCCCCATAGGGATTTCGTAGGATTTACTCCCTAGTTGCCCCTATGGATTTTGAGATCCCGAAGTCCGACCTTTTACTTGATGTTCTAGATATCAAACCATATCTATGAATGGGTTACGCTAGCACATCAAGGAGAACATTAGAAGTGGAGTGCTAAATGTCTCTCGGTCGATCATCCAGATTTTGTTTCCTTGGCCTCGCCAAGGTGAAATCTAAGAAGGTGTTATCTTCCTTTGCATCGGCATCTTCCACCGGTATTCATCATGGTAGTAAGTTGTGTTGCCAGAATCCTTGACACGGATATTGGTAAAACCTTGATGATTATGGAAATGCTCAAGTTCTTGAGAGCACGCACAAGCGTTAGGTGTTACCATCGGCACTAGCTAGGTTTGCTCTCAACTTCCTCGGTTATGCTATAACTTCTCAACAGTGGATTCACTCTCTATTGTTGGGTTCTTCCCCAGTTACCAGAATCATTCCTAGCATTTGCATTTTGTTCCCAGCTTGCACCGCCAATGTGCCATTCTACCACGGGTCTCTTCCATTTCCGGTGGTAAGCAAATTCATCCATTACGTTGTCTTCAACAAGGTAATCCACATCATCCAAGTCCGAGTATGCCATTCTACCGACCCCCTCCAAATGATCGCTCGAGAATTGCCTTAGGCTGGTTTAAAGCGTTTCAATGATCTCTGAATCAAAAGTAATTCTTTTTGCCACTTAAGGGGATATCTCTACGAGTCACCTTCCCTAAGGTGTATCGTTATGGTATCATGGCAACTCAACTCCTCGCTACGTTGACAATCGATTACCACCTTCTTAAGCGTGAAATTGTGGTCTACCTAGTGAACCTTTGTCATCTGCTTCACTCCATTCCTATGGATGTCTGCTTCGCCTCTCAGCTCGAGAGATGTTGCTATGTCTCATTCCGTGAGTTAATCCTGAGTTGTTCGACCTTCGAGAAGAACCATTCTTTTAGGATCTTTCCTTTCCTCTCGTTGTCATGTTAGTTGGAGTTCTCAGAGCAAGACTTCGAGACAAAGATGGTGATCGAATCAACGCTTTGATAAAGTGCACCCTGGATCGTGAAGATTGTGCTAGTTTGCGTTTCCCCTTCACCCTACCCTACGCTTGAATCTCGGGATAAGATTTTTGTTTAGTGGGGGTGAGTTGTCACATCCCTGGTCCTGTTATGCACTAGGCTAGACCTCATGTGAGTATCATGTTTTAATTCAAATGAAATTTGAATTGAGGAATTTTTAAAGCCTCAGAAACCTTCTAAAAATGATCAACATTAAAATCTCCTCAAAGAAGTCCAAGAAAATGTTCCTCTTAGTCTCTGAAAATATTGCAAAGAGGTAAAACTCAAAACAATATTTTTGGTATCTCAGAGTTAATTATTTTGGGCCTTTGAATTAAATAAATAGCTATTTGCATTGGATATATATTTGATATATAAATAATATATGTCCAATAATTACTGGAACATTTTATGTGGTTTGGTATATTTTAGTCCTAGCCACATAACTATTTCCAGGATTTTATAAAATGGTTTAGTGTCTAAAACTAAATCAAAACAAACTACAGAAAATAGAAAACAGAATTAAATAGAAATGAAAGAGAGAGAGAGAAGGACTTATCTGGCGCTCACCCGGTAGCCAGCCGGCCCAGCTCCTGTGCGGCCCAGCCCATCTCCACTTCCCCCCCCTGTCGCCTTCCTCCTCGCGCCAGTAGGCACAGGCGCGTGGCCGACGCACGCCGGCGCACGCCCCGGCCACCTCCTGCTTGCCGCTCCACCTCGACACCCCGGACGCCTCCATGCGTGCCACGCCACCCCCCTGGAACTCCCTCACTCTCCCGAACTCTCCCCCCCTCCTCTGCTTCCTCTCTCCCTCACTCGCCCGAACGGAGCCGCCGCCACCGACGAGCTCCCTCGCGGCCACCGCCACCCCCTAGCCTCGCCGATGCGCTCAAAGGCTCCGCCTCGACCCCCTCTTCCTCCCCACCGATCCACGGCCCTCCGGAAGCCCTGGATGCTGCCAGCTTCGCCGTTCCCCTCCTCGGCCACCGCGGATCGCCGCCGTCAAATCCGCCCCCGTCCGGCCTCCCTCAAGCTCGCCGTCCACCTCTACAGGGTCTACGTGAGCTCTCCGTCCGTTTCCCCCTCTCTGTTTCGTTGTTCGCGCGCCGTAGCTAGGTTATCCACCGCGGCCGAGAGCTTCTCGCCGCCGGCCATGGCGTGGCCGTGGCCACAGCCACCGCAGCTCGCTCCCGAGCCCACCGTCGTGCTCACCGCAACCCCAGGAGGCCGCAGCGCCCTTCCGTTTCCCCTCTTGTGCACCGTAGCGCCGTTCCCGCCAACGCCCGAGGTCCGGCAGCCGCTGAGCTCGACGCCGGCGAGGATTACGGCCGCCCTAGCTTCTCCCGTTTGCCCTGTTAGATGCGCGCGAGCCTGGGCATTCCGTAGATGCCCTCCCCCGGCCATTTGGTCGCCGGAGCAAGAAACCCGAAGGCCTCCGCCGCCTCGGCCTCGCCGGCGACTCAACGCCGGCGGGATTGAGTCGTTTGACCAGGGGTTTGACCTCCCCTGGGTCTATGACAGGTGGGCCCCCGCCATCAGGTGATTAGTTTAAGCTAATCACCACCTAAGCTAACCCCCTGACACTGACATGTGGGCCCTAGTGCCCCTAATCTTTAATTAAACTAAACTAACCCCCCCCCTGTCTAACCTGTGTCACTGACGTGTGGCCCCCACACGCCAGGTTTGACTCTGGGCGACCCAGTTGACCTGCTGACCTCAGCCTTACGCCATGCTGACGCAATATTCCTTTTCTGGAATTTAGTTCATTTTATAAATATTCAGGAAATTCCAGAAATTTGTAAAAACTTCTAAAAATCATAGAAATTCAACCGTAACTCCAAATTAGATAATTTATATATGAAAAATTATCAGAAAAATTCAAGGAATCCATCTGTACCATTTTCATGCATGTTAGAACAACTTATAGCTGCTGTTTAGCACAAATCAATTAAATGGCATTTGAATAATCACATATGGAGTTTGAATTTGAATCTTGTATTCAAACCAACTTCATTTAATCTGTTGCTAGTTGCATTAGCCCAAAACACATTCATTTTGCCATGTCATGATCATGCATCATATTGTGCATTGCATTGATTGTGTTCCCTTCTGTGTTGCCGGTATTTGTCCCCTCTCGATAGACGTGATACCGATGATGTGATCGTTGACACTGATGAAGACTCAATGTTATCTTCAGAAGTGCCAGGCAAGCAAATCCCCCTTGTTCATTCCGATACAATCCTACTCTCTCGCTCCTGCTCTCTTTTACTGCATTAGGACAACACCGATTCATCTGTTACTTGCTGCGGAGCTGAACCCCTTTATCCTTTGCATGGCCTGTCATTGCCACAGTAAATAGATGAAACCCACTAGCATGAGTAGGAGTTGTTTGAGCCCTGATGTGCCTACTCATTCATGCTTGTTTGTCATGCCTGCTACTGCTTAGAGTTGAGTCAGGTCTGATTCATCGAGGATGAATCAGAGGTGTGTGAACATGTCCTACTATGTGTGAGCTAAGTGTGTGAACACGATTTGGTAAAAGGTGTCGGTGAGAGGCCATGTAGGAGTACATGGTGGGTTGTCTCATTGAAGCCGGCCTTAGGAACTGAGTTCTGTGTTTGTGATCCATGATTCAGCTACTACCATGCATTGGGCCCTGAAATATGACCCCGCTCGACTTCTTATTCACCCTAGTCCTCTGTCCAGGAGTTGCAAGTAGTTTCTGCTGTTTGTAGCTTACTGGAGGCCGTGGATAGCGCTGACCGTAGGGGTGGGCTGTGATGCGGTAGGTACGTGGCACGGTGTACCGGATGCCCGTTTGGTATCTCGGGAACCCTGTTCACATCGTTTGGGGCTGTGAGCGAAACTCCGGCCGGATCTCCTCATGGATGGAACCCGAATAGGCGATAAACCTGGACTAGAGACTTGAGTGTTTAGGTAGGTCGTGGTCTACACCCACGTCGGCTTTCGCTTGAAGTCTGCCGAGCACATGTCGTGTGCAGACGCTAAGTGGTGGAAACATGTATGAAGAAGTACACCCCTGCAGGGTTAACATCATCTATTCGAATAGCCATGTCCACGGAAAAGGACTTCTGGATTGCTTATATCAGTTCATAGACAAGTGAAAGTGGATACTTTAAAATGCGCAAGATAAGCGTGAGTGCTATGGATGGCGTTCTCGTAGGGAGACGGGAGCGGATCCATAGTGGTGTATTGATATGGTGAATATGTGGACTCGTGTGCGCCACCTCAAAAGAGTCGCTTGCAGTCGTAGTTTAGGATAGCCACCGAGTCAAAGCTGGCTTGCTGCAGTTAAACCCCACCATCCCCTTGTTGAAAATGATGCATATGTAGTTAGTTCTGATGTAAGTCTTGCTGGGTACATTTGTACTCACGTTTGCCTATTTTATGTTTTTGCAGAGAGACTTCAGTCTCACTAGTAGTTCCACGTGGACTTCGACGTTTAGCTTGTTACCTCAGCTACGATCTTGTGCCCTCGGCAGGATCTGATAGATAGTCAGGCTTCTCAGCCTTTTTCATTTATAGATGTCTGTACCCAGACATGATAGCTTCCGCTTGTGCTTTGATTTGTATGCTCTGAATGTTGGGTCATGAGACCCCTGTTTGTAATATCTCGCTCCTCGGAGCCTATTGAATAAATTACTTGAGTCGTAGGTTCATGTTGTGATGCCATGTTGTGTTTGCACATATCGAGCATATTGTGTGTATGTTATTGAAATGCTTGGTATGTGTGGGATCTGACTATCTAGTTGTTTATCTTTAGTAGCCTCTCTTATCGGGAAATGTCTCCTAGTGTTTCCACCGAGCCATGGTAGCTTGCTACTGCTCCGGAACACTTAGGCTGGCCGGCATGTGTCCTTCTTCGTTCCTGTGTCTGTCCCTTCGGGGAAATGTCACGCGATGAATACCGGAGTCCTGTTAGCCCGCTACAGCCCGGTTCACCGGAGTCCTGCTAGCCCAGTGCTACAGCCTGGATTCACTCGCTGATGACCGACACGTTCGATGCTGGGTCATGGATGCCTGTCCCTGTAAGTCTGTGCCACTTTGGGTTTACGACTAGCCATGTCAGCCTCGGGCTCCTTATCATATGGATGCTAGCGACACTGTCATATACGTGTGCCAAAAGGCGCAAACGGTCCCGGGCAAAGGTAAGGCGACACCCGTGGGAATACCGTGCGTGAGGCCGCAAAGTGATATGAGGTGTTACATGCTAGATCGATGTGGCATTGAGTCGGGGTCCTGACAAATATAAGGTCTGAACTTATCACAAGCAAATACAACTGCTAAAAATTATTTTTCCGTGGTAGCAAAATTTATCTGGGCATTGTCTAGAGTTTTACTAGCATATTGAATAACATTTAATTTCTTATCAACTCTTTGCCCTAGAACAGCACCTACAGCATAATCACTAGCATCACACATAATTTCAAAGGGTAAATTCCAATCAGGTGGCTGAAGAATAGGTGCGGAAATTAATGTTTTCTCAAGTATTTCAAATGCTTCTACGCAATCATCATCAAAGACAAAAGGAATATCTTTTCGTAATAGATTAGTCAGAGGCTGAGAAATTTTTGAGAAGTCCTTAATGAACCTCCTATAAAAATCGGCGTGACCGAGGAAGCTTCTTATACCTTTAATGTCCTTGGGACATGTCATCTTTTCAATAGCATCAACTTTAGCCTTATCAACTTCAATACCTCTTTCAGGAATTGTATGCCGCAAGACAATACCTTTGTTAACAAATTCTCCAAATTCAGAACAAGATTAGTTTCTTCACGTCTGTGCAAAACTCGGCCAAGGTTGCTTAAGCAATCATCAAAAGAGGATCCATAAACGGAGAAATCATCCATGAAAACCTCACATATCTTTTCACAAAAGTCAGAAAATATAGCCATCATGCATCTTTGAAAGGTAGCGGGTGCATTACATAAACCAAAAGGCATACGTCTATAAGAAAAAGTGCCGACAGGGCAAGTAAAAGTGGTCTTTGATTGATCATCAGCTGACACAGGTATTTGGGAGAAGCCAGAGTAACCATCTAGAAAGAAAAAATGTGTGTGTTTGGATAATCTTTCTAGCATTTGATCAATAAAAGGCAAGGGGTAATGATCCTTTTTAGTAGCCTTATTTAATTTGTGGAAATCAATTATCATCCTATAATCCGTAATAATTCTTTGTGGAATCAATTCATCTTTATCATTAGGAACAACAATAATACCTCCCTTCTTGGGGACACAATGAACAGGACTTACCCACTGACTATCAGCAACGGGATAAATTATACATTCCTCAAGGATCTTTAATATTTCCTTTCTTACCACTTCTTTCATCTTAGGATTCAGCCGTCTTTGATGATCAATAACTGGTTTGGCGTCTTCCTCCAAATTTATTTTGTGTTGACATAGAGTGGGACTAATGCCCTTAAGATCATCAAGAGTATATCCAATAGTAGCACGGTGCTTCTTTAGAGTTTTCAATAACTTCTCTTCCTCCTTCTCTGAAAGATTAGCACTAATAATAACAGGATATATTCTCTTTTCATCAAGATAAGCATATTTAAGAGTATTAGGTAATGGTTTAAGCTCAAACACGGGATCACCCTTGGGTGGAGGAGGATCCCCTAGGATTTCAACAGGAAAGTTGTGTTTCAGAATACGTCCCTGTTTAAAGAATACTTCATCTATTTCCCTTCTTTCATTCATAAACATATCATTTTCATGGTCTAGCATGTATTGTTCTAATGGATCAGTAGGAGGCACGGCAATACAAGCAAGCCCAATAATTTCATCTTTACTAGGCAATTCTTTATCATGGGGTTGTCTATGAAATTTAGAAAATTAAACTCATGAGACATATCCCCTAAACCAACAGAAACAATATCCTTATTGTAGTCTATCTTAGAATTGACAGTATTCAAGAAGGGTCTACCAAATATAATGGGACAAAAGCTATCTTAAGGGGAACCAAGAACAAGAAAATCAGAAGGATATTTAGCCTTCCCACACAAGACTTCAAAGTCTCTAACAATCCCAATTGGCCAAATAGTATCTCTATTAGCAAGCTTAATGGTAATATCAATACCTTCTATTTCAGCTGGTGCAATATCATGCATAATTTCGTGTTATAAGGAAATAGGTATTTCACTAGCACTAGCACCCATATCACACAAGCCATGATAACAATGATCTCCTATTTTAATAGAAATAACATGCATGCCTACCACCGGTCTATCTTTATCTTTAGCACCAGGCTTAGCAAGTCTAGAAGTCTCATCACAGAAGTAAATAACATGCCCATCAATATTATCGACCAAGAGATCTTTAACCATAGCAACATTAGGTTCAACTTTAACTTGCTCAGGGGGTTTAGCTGTCTTAATATTACTTTTGTTGACCACAGTTGAAGCTTTAGCATGATTCTTTATTCTAACAGGGAAAGGTGGTTTCTCAACATAAGCAGTAGGAACAATAGGATCATTATAAGTGATAGTCTTTTCTTCAACTTTAATAGGTGCACCTACTTTTACTTCAATGGGAGGATTATATTTAAACCACTTCTCCTTAGGGAGATCAACATGAGTAGCAAAGTATTCACGGAAAGAAGCTACTATCTCAGAGTCAAGTCCATAGTTAGTGCTAAATTTACGGAAGACATCGGTATCCATAAAAGATTTAACACAATCAAACTTAGGTGTTATACCTGACTCCTTACCTTCATCAAGATCCCAATCTTCATAGTTGCGTTTAGTTCTCTCCAATAAATCCATTTGTATTCAATAGTCTTCATCATAAAGGAACCAGTACAAGAACTATCAAGCATGGAGCGATTGTTGTCAGAAAGCCGAGCATAAAATTTTTGAATAATCATTTCCTTTGAGAGATTATGATTGGGGCATGAATATAACATTGACTTAAGCCTCCCCCAAGCTTGAGCGATGCTTTCTCCTTCGTGAGGCCAAAAATTATATATATAATTACGATCACAATGAACAAGATGCATAGGATAAAACATCTGATGGAATTTCAATTTCAACCGTTTGTAGTCCCATGACCCCATATCATCACATAGCCTATACCATGTCAATGCATCTCCCTTCAAAGATAAAGGAAAGATCTTCTTATTGATAACATCATCGGGCATACCTACAAGCTTAAATAATCCACAAACTTCATCCACATAGATTAAGTGTAAGTCGGGATGTAATGTTCCATCTCCTGCAAAAGGATTAGCTAGCAGTTTCTCTATCATACCCGAAGGAATTTCAAAGTAAACATTTTCATTTTCAGTAGGTTGAGGAGAAACTTTTGCTCTACCGGTCGAGGTGAAGATACCCCGAACAAGCCCCTCAAAGGATTACTTTCCATAGTAACAAGTGACAATAAATTTCAGCACACTATATAAATTTTTCCTTACCACAATTCCACCTACCAAAGGCGCTTCACTCCCCGGCAACGACGCCAGAAAAGAGTCTTGATGACCCACAAGTATAGGGGATCTATCATAGTCCTTTCGATAAGTAAGAGTGTCGAACCCAACGAGGAGCAAAAGGAAATGATAAGCAGTTTTCAGCAAGGTATTCTCCGCAAGCACTGAAATTATCGGTAACAGATAGTTTTGTGACAAGGTAATTGGTAACAAGTAACAAGTAATAAAAATAAATAAGGTGCAGCAAGATGGCCCAATCCTTTTTGTAGCAAAGGACAAGCCTGGACAAACTCTTATATGATGTAAAGAGCTCCTGAGGACACATGGGAATTTTCGTCAAGCTAGGTTTCATCACGATCATATGATTCGCGTTCGGTACTTTGATAATCTGATATGTGGGTGGACCAGTGTTTGGGTACTGTCCTTACTTGGACAAGCATCCCACTTATTATTAACCCCTATTGCAAGCATCCTCAACTACAACAGAAGTATTAATGTAAACCTAACCGTAGCATGAAACATATGGATCCAAATCAGCCCCTTACGAAGCAACGCATAAACTAGGGTTTAAGCTTCTGTCACTCTAGCAACCCATCATCTACTTATTACTTCCCAATGCCTCCCTATAGGCCCAAACAATGGTGAAGTGTCATGTAGTCGACGTTCATATGACACCACTAGAGGGATGACAACATACATCTCATCAAAATATCCAAATTCACATGACTACTAATAGCAAGACTTCTCCCATGTCCTCAGGAACAAACGTAACTACTCACAAAGCATATTCATGTTCATAATCATAGGGGTATTAATATGCATAATGGATCTGAACATATGATCTTCCACCAAGTAAACCAACTAGCATCAACTACAAGGAGTAATCACCACTACTAGCAACCCACAGGTACCAATCTGAGGTTTGGATACAAAGATTGGATACAAGAGATGAACTAGGGTTTGTGATGAGATGGTGCTGGTGAAGCTATTGATGGAGATTGACCCCCTCCCGATGAGAGGATCGTTGGTGATGATTTCCCCCTCCTGGAGGGAAGTTTCCCCGGTAGAACAGCTCCGCTGGAGCCCTAGATTGGTTCCGCCATGGTTCCTCCTCGTGGTGGCGGAGTCTCGTCCCGAAAGCTTTCTTATGATTTTTTCCTCAACGAACGACTCCATATAGCAGAAGATGGGCATCGGAGGGCCACCAGGGGCCCATGAGGCAGGCGGCGTGCCCAGGGGGTAGGGCGCGCCCCCACCCTCGTGGCCAGGGTGTGGCCCCCTCTGGAACTTCTTGCGCTCAATATTTTTTTTATTCTGGAAATAGCTTCCGTGAAGTTTCAGGACTTTTGGAGCTGTGCATAATAGGTCTCTAGTATTTGCTCCTTTTCCAGCCCTAAATCCCAGTTGCGGACATTCTCCCTCTTTATGTAAACCTTGTAAAATAAGAGAGAATAGGCATAAGTATTGTGACATAATGTGTAATAACAGCCCATAGTGCAATAAATATCGATATAAAAACATGATGCAAAATGGACGTATCAACGACCTACACAGAAGATCAGGGAGGAGAGGTGCATCAGATGAGAGTGGCTGCTGCCGCCGATGAGCTATGTAGAGGAAACAACAAGGCCCGCAGCGGAGAGGGGATCCAGTCGTCGGCAGACACAGGGCTACGGTGGGGAAGAGGAGAGGCCAAGGCCACGGGGAGGCTCGCCGGAGCATGGGGGATGCATTGGTGGGGGTGGAACAGCGAGGGGAGCTCGGGATCACTGGAATCTAGAGAGACCCGAGGCAGCGACCACAGCGGCGATGGATGTGGAGGAGCGACTCCAGGGACAAGAGGAGGGGTTTGGGAGGTGTAGAGAGGCGGGGAGAGGCTGCTGATGATCTCCAGAGGGGGTCGCGACTCCTTTAATAGCCGAGGCGAGGCACCCGAGCCGGTT
Organism: Triticum dicoccoides; assembly: GCF_002162155.2. Classification (NCBI taxonomy): domain Eukaryota; kingdom Viridiplantae; phylum Streptophyta; class Magnoliopsida; order Poales; family Poaceae; genus Triticum; species Triticum dicoccoides. The sequence continues at coordinate 184,517,240 of NC_041390.1, forward strand.
GCCGCTGAGCGAGTCCAGCCACGGCTCTGTCGGCTGCAGTAGTCACGGGGGCGCATGGGAAGGCAACAAGGAGGGTGCGGACGAGCGCCAGGGAGTCACAGAGATGAGCAGCGCTCGGAGATGAAAGGAGGAAGAGGACACCGAGGAGGAAGGATACGATGCACAGGAGCGCACTATTCGGTCGGTGGCACGACTCACCGGAGAAGAAAACAGAGTGGGCAAGAGGTCCCGGGGGAAGACGACATCGAGGGGGAGCTGTTGGGCATTCATGGCGAGGCCAGAGCCGGTCGGAGCAGTGCTGCCGACGATAATAGTGGCTAGACCACCGTTTTGGGCTGGTTACACTCGTGGTCACCATGGACAAGGCGCGCTCCAGAGTTTTTACTGATGCCAGCTTATGTCTACCACGTAGTTCATCGAAGATAGAGTGTTACTACGGTAAAGAAACGGGCAGAGACAAATTGAGATGAGTAAACCAAGCTCCACAAGTTTACTGTTGCAAACTTGGCCACACTCTAGATAGTAAACCAGAGAGGGTAAAAGGTAAATTTGCTGTCTGAGAGGCTTAGGGTAGAAAGGACTACGATCTTGGGAGTTATGAGGTAATTTGGTCAAGTATTTAGCATAGTTGATGTACAACTGCTAACTGTGACCCAGAAACTAAATCATGAAGAAGAACTCACTAGGAGTAATGGATTGAGCTAAAGTTTGGCAAAGCATGATGATTTGGACATACAATAATGTTGTAAAACATTCATACCAAATGGACTTGCCAAAATTGCACTTGTTTCACAAACATCCCCTCTGTCCAGAAACTTGAGAAAATTCCCTAGGGCAAATGGCTAACTTAAATGAGCCAAATTCTTGTGGATATAGGTTATATGGGTAGGAGAAGACTTGGGAAAATTTTCAGCCAAAATGGGGCAAGATAAAATATACTTGCTTCACAAACTGAAAAATTGGACAAAAACCAAGAATTGTTCATGTGCTCACATAGTTCAATGAAATGAACTAAATTTAGGTGGAGGCTAATTTTTTGAGATACTTGAGAAGATGGAAAAGTTACATCCCATTTGGAAACTCTATGAAGGTACTTCCTTCACAAAGTTGTGTTCTGGTTAAAAACTTTGAAAAATTGCACAGGGAGCTAGGATGAATAGATTGAGATCATATTTGGTATCCATGGGTTATTTAACAATGTTAATCACCCTGCCAAATTGTAGCTCCATTGGAATTAGGAATAAAGCACTTCCTTTGCAAAATTTCAGAGAAGGCAGAAACTTGCATTGGATCATGTGCCCAATTTTGAACTGTAGAGTCATAAGATTTGGATGGAACTAGTGAATATATAGCAAGGACAATCTCCGAAATTTATGTGCGAATTTTCTCTGCTATAAAAATAGTAGTTCCTTTGGAAAATGGCAGAACTACAATATTGGCATTAAATAGCAAAAGACAAATTTCCTTATTTAATTATGGCCAATATATTTGCCAGAGCTTGGATTAGGCATAAGTATCAGCTCCACCAATTTCTCAGGAATTTAGGAGATGGCTAGCTATGCCTTTGGATTTTATTCCACAGAAAGGGAGGAAAAGGAATAAATCACAATTGAAAAATATTGCATGGGACTTAGCAATATTTTTGCACATCCAAGGATCAGAAAGATAGGAGGATCTCTGGGAACAATTGGGAGGATCAACAGATCAAGGAAAATGATGGCTCCTTTGTAATCACAAGGGCCACATTCAAATTCCAAAAATTTGGAATTTAGGGTTTGAGAGGATTTGAGCTGATGCAAATAAGATCTTGCCCACTGACAAAGACATGAGAAAGGTTTTGAAAGGTTGAAATTGACAAGAATCATCAGAGTCACCTAGCAATCTCAGGAGATTTTTTTTGAAAATGTGTGCCAGGAAGGAATAATAGCACAAAAATTGATAACCCAATTTTGGGGCTGTTACACCTCTCTTGCACGCTCTGGGCTTCTGTGCGTCGATGAGGTAGTATGAGTCGTTGCCCAAAGCTTTGTTGATGACGAAGGGGCCTTCCCAAGGGGCCGAGAGCTTGTGATGGCCGGCTATTCGCTGGATCAGCCGGAGCACAAGGTCTCCCTCTTGAAAAGATCTTGGCTTGACCTTCCGACTATGGTAGCGGCGCAAACTCTGCTAGTAGATGGCGGACCGGCTGAGTGCCAAGCGCCGAGCCTCTTCCAGCAGATCAACGCTGTCTTCTCATGCTTCTTTCGCCTCCACCTTAGTGTACATGGTGACGCAAGGTGATTCAAACTCAATGTTAGTTGGGATGACGGCTTTGGCCCCATACACGAGGAAGAAGGGGGTGAAGCCGGTTGACTTGTTCGGAGTTGTGCGGAGGCTCCAGAGGAAGGCCGGCAGCTCGTCGATCCAGCAGCCGGCCGAGCGCTCTAGCGGCTCGACCAGTCAGCATTTGATGTCGGAGAGGCTGAGGCCATTTGCTCGTTCGACTTGGTCATTTGACTGCGGATGGGCAACGGACGCCAAGTCTAGTCGGATGCCCTACATCGCGTAGAAACTGAATGAAATATGCCCTAGAGGCAATAATAAAGTTGTTATGTATATTTCCTTATATCATGATAAATGTTTATTATTCATGCCAGAATTGTATTAACCGGAAACTTAGTACATGTGTGAATACATAGACAAACAAAGTGTCACTAGTATGCCTCTACTTGACTAGCTCGTTGAATCAAAGATGGTTAAGTTTCCTAGACATAGAAATGAGTTGTCATTTGATTAACGGGATCACATCATTAGAGAATGATGTGATTGACTTGACCCATTCCGTTAGCTTAGCACGATGATCGTTTAGTTTGGTGCTACTGCTTTCTTCATGACTTATACATGTTCCTATGACTATGAGATTATGCAACGCCCGAATACCGGAGGAACACTTTGTGTGCTACCAAACGTCACAACATAACTGGGTGATTATAAAGGTGCTCCACAGGTGTCTCCAATGGTACTTGTTGAGTTGGCATAGATCGAGATTAGGATTTGTCACTCCGATTGTCGGAGAGGTATCTCTAGGCCCTCTCGGTAATGCACATCACCATAAGCCTTGCAAGCAATGTGACTAATGAGTTAGTTGTGTGATGATGCATTACGGAATGAGTAAAGAGACTTGTCGGTAACGAGATTGAACTAGGTATTGAGATACCGACGATCGAATCTCGGGCAAGTAACATACCGATGACAAAGGGAACAACGTATGTTGTTATGCGATTTGACCAATAAAGATCTTCATAGAATATGTAGGAACCAATATGAGCATCCAGGTTCCGCTATTGGTTATTGACCGGAGACGTGTCTCGGTCATGTCTACATAGTTCTCAAACCCGTAGGGTCCGCACGCTTAACGTTCGGTGATGATCAGTACTATGAGTTTATGTGTTTTGATGTACCTAAGGTACTTCGGAGTCCCGGATGAGATCGGGGACATGATGAAGAGTCTCGAAATGGTCGAGACGTAAAGATTGATATATTGGACGACTATATTCGGACATCCGAAAGGTTCCGAGTGATTCGGGTATTTTTCGGAGTATCGGAGAGTTACGAGAATTCACCGGGGAGTATATGGCCCTTAGTCGGCTTTAGGGGAAAGAGAGAGTGGACGCTGCGCCCTC
>NC_041390.1:184521357-184572008 GCF_002162155.2 Triticum dicoccoides
AGGGGGAGGGTCCTTCCTTCTCTTCTCTTTTCCCTTTCCTTCTCTCCTACTCCTACTACATGGAAGGGGGGAATCCTACTCCAAGTGGGAGTAGGACTCTCCCAGGGCGCGCCATAGTAGAGGGCCGGCCCTCCCCCTCCTCCACTCCTTTATATACAGGGGCAGGGGGGCACCACAAGACACACAAGTTGATCATTGATCTTTTAGCCGTGTGAGGTGCCCCCCTCCACCATAATCCAGCTCGTTCATATCGTAGCAGTGCTTAGGCGAAGACCTGCGTTGGTAGCTTCATCAACACCATCATCACGCCGTCATGCTGACGGAACTCTCCCTCGAAGCTCCACTGGATCGTGAGTTCGTGGGACGTCACCGAGCTGAACGTGTGCAGATCGCGGAGGTGCCGTACGTTCGGTACTAGGATCGGTCGATCGTGAAGACGTACAACTACATCAACTGCATTGTCATAACGCTTCCTCTTACAGTATTCGAGGGTATGTGGACGACACTCTCCCCTCTCATTGCTATGCATCACCATGATCTTGCATGTGCGTAGGAATTTTTTTGAAATTACTGCGTTCCCCAACAGTGGCATCCGAGCCAGGTTTATGTGTAGATGTTATTTGCACGAGTAGAACACAAAGGAGTTGTGGGCATGGGTATATACATATTGCTTGCCGTCACTTGTTGATTCTTGATTGAGTGGCATTGTTGGATGAAGCGGCCTAGACCGACATTACGCGTACGCTTACGCGAGACTGGTTCTACCGACGTGCTTTGCACACAGGTGGCTAGTGGGTGTCTATTTCTCCATCTTTAGTTGAATCGGATTCAATGAACATGGTTCTTTCTAAAGATCAAAAAGTAATCACTATACCGCGTTGTGGTTTTTGATGCGTAGGTAAGAACGGTTCTTCCTCAGCCCGTAGCAGCCACGTAAAACTTGCAACAACAAAGTAGGGGACGTCTAAATTGTTTTTGCAGGGCATGTTGTGATGTGATATGGTAAGGACGTGATGAGATATAAATTGTTGTATGAGATGATCATGTTTTTTTAAAGTTATCGGCAACTGGCAGGAGCCTTATGGTTGTCTCTTTATTGCATAAGATGCAAGTGCCATGTAATTGCTTTACTTTATCGCTATGCAATAGCAGTAGTTGCAAAAGCAATAGCTGGTGATACGACCATGTGATGACACATTGATAAAAGATCAAGATGATGGAGATAATGGTGTCATGCTGGTAACAATGGAGATCGTGACAGTACTTTGGAGAGATCAAAGGCACAAGATGATGATGGCCATATCATGTCACATATTTTTGATTGCATGTGATGTTTATCTTTTCTACATCTTATTTTGCTTAGTTCGGCGGTACCTTATAAGATGACCCCTTACTATAAATTCCAAGGTACAAGTGTTATCCCTGAGTATGCACCGTTGCCAAAGTTCGTTGTGCCGAGACACCACGTGATGATCGGGTGTGATAAGCTCTACGTTCACATACAACGGGTGCAAGCCAGTTTTTGCACACGCAGAAATACTCGGGTTAAATTTGATGAGCCTAGCATATGCAGATATGGCCTCGGAACACTGGAGACCGAAAGGTTGAGCGTGAATCATATAGTAGATATGATCAGCATAATGATGTTCACCATTGAAAACTACTCCATCTCACGTGATGATCGGACATGGTTTAGTTGATTTGGATCACATGATCATTTAGATGACTAGAGGGATGTCTATCTAAGTGGGAGTTCTTAAGTAATACGATTAATTGAACTTAAATTTATCATGAACTTAGTCCTGATAGTATTTGCATATCTATGTTGTAGATCAATAGCTCGCACATAGCTTCCCCGTTTATTTTTGATATGTTCCTAGAGAAAAATAGATTGAAATATGTTAGTAGCAATGATGCGTATTAGATCCGTGATCTGAGGATTATCCTCATTGCTGCACAAAAGAATTATGTCCTTGATGCACCACCAGGTGACGGACCTATTACAGGAGCACATGCAGACGTTATGAATGTTTGGCAAAACTCGGTATGATGACTACTTGATAGTTTAGTGCACCATGCTTTACGGCTTAGAACCGGAACTTCAAAAATGTTTTGAACGCCATCGAGCATATAAGATGTTCCAAGAGTTGAAATTAGTATTTCAGACTCATGCCCATGTCGAAAGGTATGAGACCTTTGACAAGTACTTTGCCTACGAAACGGAGGAGAATAGCTCAGCTAGTGAGCATGTGCTCAGAATGTCTGAGTGCTACAATCACTTGAATCAAGTGGGAGTTAATATTCCAGATAAGCTAGTGATTGACAGAATTCTCTAGTCACTATCACCAAGTTACTAGAACTTCATGATGAACTATAATATGCAAGGGATAACAAAAACGATTCCCAAGCTCTTCGTGATATGGAAATCGTCGAAGGTAGAAATCAAGAAAAGCATCAAGTCATGATGGTTGACAAGACCACTAGTTTCAAGAAAAGGGCAAAGGGAAGAAAGGGAACTTCAAGAAGAACGGCAAGTAAGTTGCTGCTCAAGTGAAGAAGCCCAAGTCTAGACCTAAGCCTGAGACTACGTGCTTCTATTTCAGGGGGACTGGTCACTGGAAGCAGAACTGCCCCAAGTATTTGGCGGATAAGAAGGATGGCAAAGTGAACAAAGGTATATTTGATATACATGTTATTTGATGTGTACTTTACTAGTGTTTATAGCAACCCCTCGGTATTTGATAGTAGTTCAGTTGCTAAGATTAGTAACTCGAAATGGGAGTTGCAGAATGAACAGAGACTAGTTAAGAGTGAAGTGATGATGTGTGTTGGATGTGATTCCAAAATTGATATGATCATCATCGCACTCCCCATACTTTCGGGATTAGTGTTGCACCTTAAATAAATGTAATTTGGTGTTTGCGTTAAGCATGAATATGATTGGATCATGTTTATTGCAATACAGTTATTCATTTAAGTCAAAGAATAATTGTTGTTCTATTTACATGAATAAAACCTTCTATGGTCATACACTCAATATAAATGGTTTATTTAATCTCGATCGTAGTGATACACATATTCATAATATTGAAGCAAAAAGATGCAAATGTTAATAATGATAGTGCAACTTATTTGTGGCGCTGCCATTTACGTCATATTGGTGTAAAGTGCATGAAGAAACTCCATGCTGATGGGTTTTTGGAATCACTTGATACTTGCGAACCATGCCTCATGGGCAAGATGACTAAGACTCCGTTCTCCGGAACAATGGAGCGAGCAACTGACTTATTGGAAATAATACATACTGATATATGCGGTCCGATGAGTGTTGAGGCTCGCGGCGGGTATCGTTATTTTCTGACCTTCATAGATGATTTGAGCAGATATGGGTATATCTACTTGATGAAACATAAGTCTGAAACATTTGAAAAGTTCAAAGAATTTCAGAGTGAAGTGGAAAATCATCGTAACAAGAAAATAAATTTCTGCGACCTGATCATGGAGGAGAATATTTGAGTTACGAGTTTGGTCTTCATTTGAAACAATGCAGAATAGTTTCGCAACTCACGCCACCTGGAACACCATAGCATAATGGTGTGTCCGAACGTCATGACCATACTTTATTAGAAATGGCGCGATCTATGATGTCTCTTACTGATTTATCACTATCATGTTGGGGTCATGCATTAGAGACAACTGCATTCGCGTTAAATAGGGCACCATCCAAATCCGTTGAGACGACACCATATGAACTATGGTTTGGCTAGAAACCTAAGCTGACGTTTCTTAAAGTTTGGGGCTGCAATGCTTATGTGAAAAAGGTTCAACCTGATAAGCTCGAAACCAAATCGGAGAAATGTGTCTTCATAGAATACCGAAAGGAAATTGTTGGGTACACCTTCTACCACAGATCCAAAGGCAAGATCTTTGTTGCTAAAAGTGGATCCTTTCTAGAGAAGGAGTTTCTCTTGAAAGAAGTGAGTGGGAGGAATGAAGAACTTGATGAGGTAATTGTACCTTCTCCCGAATTGGAAAGTAGTTCATCAAAGAAATTACTTCTAGTGATCTCTACACCAATTAGTGAGGAAGCTAATGATGATGATCATGAAACTTCACATCAAGTTACTACCGAACCTCGTAGGACAACCAGAGTATGGTCCGCACCAGAGCGGTATGGTAATCCTTTCTGGAAGTCATGTACTAGACCATGACGAACCTACAAACTATGAGGAAGCGATGATGAGCCCAGATTCCGCAAAATGGCTTGAGGCCATGAAATCTGAGATGGGATCCATGTATGAGGACAAAGTATGGACTTTGATTGACTTGCCCAATGATTGGTGAGTCATTAAGAATAAATGGATATTCAATAGGAAGACGGACGCCGATAGCAGTGTTACTATCTACAAAGGTCGAATTGTCACAAAATGTTTTCGACAACTTCAAGGTGTTGACTACGATGAGATTTTCTCACTCGTATCGATGCTTAAAAGTCTGTCCAAATCATGTTAGTGGTTGCCGCATTTTATGAAATCTGGCAAATGGATTTCAAAACTATATTCCTTAATGGATTTCTTAAAGAAGAGTTGTATATGATGCAACCAGAAGGTTTTGTCGATCCTAAAGGTGCTAACAAAGTGAGCAAGCTCCAGCGATCCATCTATGGACTGGTGCAAGCATCTCGGAGTTGGAATATATGCTTTGATAAAGTGATCAAAGCATATGGTTTTATACAGACTTGCGGTGAAGCCTGTATTTAGAAGAAAGTGAGTGGGAGCACTACATCATTTCTGATAAGTATATGTGAATGACATATTGTTGATCATAAATAATGTAGAATTTTCTGGAAAGCATAAAGGAGTGTTTGAAAAGTTTTTCAAAGAAAGACCTTGATGAAGCTGCTTACACATTAAGCATCAAGATCTATAGAGATATATCAAGACGCTTGATAAGTTTTTTCAATGAGTACATACCTTGACAAGATTTTGAAGTTGTTCAAAATGGAACAGTCAAAGAAGGAGTTCTTGCTTGTGTTGCAAGGTGTGAAGTTGAGTAAAGACTCAAAACCCGACCACGGCAGAAAATAGAAAGAGAATGAAAAGGCATTCCCTATGCCTAAGTCATAGGTTCTATAAAGTATGCTGTTTACCAGTCCTATTGTATACCTTAGCATTTTTCTGGCAAGGGAGTACAATAGTGATCTAGGAGTAGATCACTGGACAGTGGTCAAAGTTATCCTTAGAGGACTAAGGGAATATTTCTCGGTTATGAAGGTGATAAAAGAATTCGTCGTAAAGAGTTACGTTGATGCAAGCTTTTTACATCGATCTAGATGACTCTAAGTCTCGATCTAGATACATATTGAAAGTGGGAGAAATTAGCTAGAGTAGCTCTGTGCAAAGCATTGTAGACATAGAAAATTTGCAAAAAACACACGGCTCTGAATGTGGCAGACCCGTTGACTAAATTTCTCTCACAAGCAAAACATGATCACTGTTTGGGTGTTAATCACATAGCAACGTGAACTAGATTATTGAATCTAGTAAACCCTTTGGGTGTTAGTCACATGGAGATGTGAACTAATCACATAAAGATGTGAACTATTGGTGTTAAATCACATGACGATGTGAACCAGATTATTGACTCTAGTGCAAGTGGCAGACTGAAGGAAATATGCCCTAGAGGCCATAATAAAGTTTTTATTTATATTTCCTTATATCATGATAAATGTTTATTATTCATGCTAGAATTGTATTAACCGGAAACTTAGTACATGTGTAAATACATAGACAAACCGAGTGTCACTAGTATGCATCTACTTGACTAGCTCGTTGAATCAAAGATGGTTAAGTTTCCTACCCATAGACATGAGTTTTCATTTGATTAACGGGATCACATCATTAGAGAATGATGTGATTTACTTGACCCATTCCGTTAGCTTAGCACGATGATCGTTTAGTTTGTTGCTACTGCTTTCTTCTTGACTTATACATGTTCCTCTAACTATGAGATTATGCAACTCCCGAATACCGCAGGAACACTGTGTGTGCTACCAAATGTCACAACGTAACTGGGTGATTATAAAGGTGCTCTACAGGTTTCTCCGATGGTACTTGTTGAGTTGGCATAGATCGAGATTTGGATTTGTCACTCCGATTGTCGGAGGGGTATCTCTGGGCCCTCTCGGTAATGCACATCACTATAAGCCTTGCAACCAATGTGACTAATGAGATAGTTGCGGGATGATGCATTACGGAACGAGTAAAGAGACTTTCCGGTAACGAGATAGAACTAGGTATTGAGATACCGACGACCGAATCTCGGGCAAGTAACATACCAATGACAAAGGGAACAACATATGTTGTTATGCGGTTTGACCGATAAAGATATTCGTAGAATATGTAGGAACCAATATGAGCATCCAGGTTCCGCTATTGGTTATTGACCGGAGACGTGTCTCGGTCATGTCTACATAGTTCTCGAACCCGTAGGGTCCGCATGCTTAACGTTCGGTGATGATCGGTACGATGAGTTTATGTGTTTTGATGTACCGAAGGTAGTTCGAAGTCCCGGATGAGATCGGGGACATGATGAGGAGTCTCGAAATGGTCGATACGTAAAGATCGATATATTGGACGACTATATTCGGACATCGGAAAGGTTCCGAGTGATTCGGGTATTTTTTCGGAGTACCGGGGAGTATATGGGCCTTATTGGGCTTTAGGGGAAAGAGAGAGGGGAGGTTGCGCCCCCCATGGCTTAGTCTGAATTGGACTAGGGGGAGGGGCTACGCCCCCTCCTTCCTTCTCTTCTCTTTTCCCTTTCCTTCTCTCCTACTCCTACTACATGGAAGGGGGGAATCCTACTCTCGCTGGGAGTAGGACTCCCCAGGGCGCGCCATAGTAGAGGGCCGGCCCTCCCCCTCCTCCACTCCTTTATATACGGGGTCAGGGGGCACCCCAAGACACATAAGTTGATCATTGATCTTTTAGCCGTGTGCGGTGCCCCCTCCACCATAATCCACCTCGTTCATATCGTAGCGGTGCTTAGGCGAAGCCCTGCGTTGGTAGCTTCATCAACACCATCATCATGTAGTCGTGCTGACGGAACTCTCCCTCGAAGCTCTATTGGATCGTGAGTTCGTGGGACATCACCAAGCTGAAGGTGTGCATATCGCGGAGGTGTCGTACATTCGGTACTAGGATCGGTCAATCGTGAACGACACTCTCCCCTCTTGTTGCGATGCATCACCATGATCTTGCGTGTGCGTAGGAATTTTTTTGAAATTACGGCATTCCTGTCACACCCTAGCTAGTTCAAGCATTAGAGTGTGCATCATGTTTAAATTCCTTTTAAATTTGAAATGGGGATGACAGAACCCCCAGCACCCCCCTGGAACAACTAGGGTTTACTAAAAACTTTTTCAATGAACCTGAAATGCCCTTCTAAAAAGCCCACCCTTTTTGTTTTGGGTTAAAACCTTTGACAAAAATGGTGCACATTTTTATAGGACATCTAAGGTCATTGGATTAATCCTTATGGTATTTGCATTTGGGCATTTAAATGCTATAAAATATTTTAAATGCTCAAATAATCATAAACTAAAATGTTTAGTGCTGGATATATTCTAAGCAGTGGCCATGATTAATTTTATGATTTATGGTACTGCCCTGGCATTTTTAATAAAGCCCTGAAGTTACAGAAATAATAAATAAAAAAACAGAAAAGGAGAGAAACAATAGGGACTTACCTGGCGCAGCCCACCAGCCCACCCGGCTCGGCCCAGTCCACTGGCTCATGCCAGTCGTCCTCCTCCTCTCGCCAGGAGGACGAGGAGCGTGTGGCCGGCGCCCGCGGCCACATGTCGGCCACCTCCAGCTTCCGCCGACGCCCTGGAGGCGTCTACGAGTGCCATGCCGACCCCCACGTCTCCCTCTCTTTCTTCCCACTCTCCCCGTGGCCTCTCCCCCTCTCTGGCTCTCTCCCCATCTCCCTGCCGAGCACAGCCATCGCCGCTGACAAGCTCCACCGCAGCCACCACCGTCCATTCATTGCATCGTCATGCCAGGAAGCTCCGCCGTCGTCGACTACATCAAGTAGGCCGAGCCCCGAGCGCTCGCTCGCCCCGGAAACGCTGCACCGAGCTCGTCCTCAACTCCGGCCACCGGAGATCCCCTTCGCCGTCCCCGCCACATCAGCTCATCCCCGACCTCTCCGACTGCCTTGACGAGACCCCCGTGAGCTCAGCCACCTCCCCACCCTCTCCGTTCTCTCTATCGAGCCCCGTAGCGACCGCACGTAGCTCACCCGCATGCACCGCCACGGAGCTCGTCGCCGACAAGGCTCCGGCCACCTAATGGCCGCGCCACCCTGTCCACTAGTCCTACCGCACCTCCAGGAGCTCAACGCGCCAATCCACGCGCCTCCCTGTGCCCCCTAGCGAGTAGCTCGACCTCACCCGAGCTCCGCCCGCCGCCAAACTCATCATCGGCGACGTTTTCGGCCACCCCAGCTCTACCCATTGCCACCACTCGACACGGCTTCCTCCCCGCATCACGTAGATAGTCTTCGCCGTCCTTTTGGTCACCGGAGTGCAAATCCCGCGCTGCTCCGCCGCGTCTGGCCTCGCCGGCGGCTAGACGCCGGCAAATTGACCCTGTTTGACCCTATGTGGGCCCTGGTTGACCCCCCTGAGTCTATGACAGGTGGGGACGGTCTGCTAATTAGTTTAGGATTATTTTTAACTAATTTTAATTAGTTTAGTCACTGACATGTGGGCCCAGGCCCCACTGACAGCTAATTAGTGTTAATTTAATTCTGTTAATTAGCTGAGTCACTGACAGACAGGGCCCACCAGTCAGGTTTGACCTGGCCGACCCAGTTGACCCGGTAACGCCACACCTATGTCATGCTGACGCATTAATTCAATTACTGGATTTATTCTTTAATAGGAAGTTCCAGAAAATAGCCAAAACTTCCAAAAATCATGGAAAATCAACCATAGCTCCAAATGCAAAGATTTATATATGAAAAATCATCAGAAAAATTCAATCTATCCATCTGTAATGGTTTCATGCATGACAAAACAAGTTAACCTTTCTGTTTAAGCAGAATAACATAATAATACACTAATAAGGCTATGTTTAATGAGCTATCATTTGAATCTTTGATTCAAATGAGTTCATCCCCTTCTGTTTTAGCTTGCATTAGGCCAAGACACTTTCATCTTGCCATGTCATAGCATGCATCATATTGTTGCATATTGTCATGTGTTGATTATGTTCGGTGTGCCTTTCGTGGTAGGTTCTGCCTCCGAGGATAACCCTGAGTATCCGTCTGAAGGGCAGTACCCTACTACCACTACAACAGGCAAGCAAACCATTGATCATTCCGATACAAACCCATGTTCTCGCTTCTGCCCTTGTTTACTGCATTAAGAAAACATGATTCAAACAGCTGTGTGCTACGGTAGTTGAACCCTTATCCTCTGCATGACCTGTCATTGCCACAGTAACTAGATGAAACCCACTAGCATGTGTAGGAGTTGCTTGAGCCATGTATGTGATTCCTACCTTACTATGCCTGCTATGCTTAGAGTTGTGTCAGGTCTGGTTCATCTGGGTGATGGGCTAGAGTGAAATGATTATGTTGGTAATGTGAGGGATGTGTTGAACATGTTTTGGTAAAGGTATCGATGAGAGGCCATGTAGGAGTACATGGTGGGTTGTTTCATTGAGGCCGTCCATAAGAACTGAGATCTGTATGTGTGATTTAAGATGCAGTTACTACCATACATTAAGCCCGAAACCAATGGACCCTCTCGGCTTCTTAATCACCCTAGTACTCTGTCCAGGAGTTGCAAATAGTTTCTAGTGTTTGTAGGTTATGTGTTGGCGGCCGTGCGTAGCGCTGACCCTAGGGGTGGGCTATGTTGCGGTAGATACACCGTGGCACGGTGTATCGAGTCACCCGTTTGGTGTCTCGGGAACCCTGTTCACATCGTTCGGGGCCGTATGTGGAAACCTCGGCCGGACTTCCTGCGGATGGAACCTGGATAGGCGATACACCAGGACTAGAGACTTGAGTGTTTGGGTAGGCCGTGGCCGACACCCTCGTTGGGCTTCCGCTTGAAGGTTGCCGAGTACATGTCGTGTAAACGGCGGTAAGTGGTGAAAACGTGTATGAAGAAGTACACCCCTGTAGGGTATAAACTATTCGAATAGCCGCGTCCACGGTAAAGGACTACTTGGTTGCCTATACAGTTCATAGACAAGTTAATGGTTACTACTAAAAGACACAAGATAAGTGTGAGTACCGAGGATGGCCCTCTCGTAGGATGACGAGGGAGGATCCCCGGTGGAGTATTGTGTTGGTGAGTAGTGGACTCGTGTGCGAAAACTATTTTACTAGTGGAGTTCCATAGGATAGCCTAGCCAAGAGTCAAAGCTGGCTTGCTGCAATAACCCCACCACCTTCTTGAGAATGAGCATGTATAGTAGGTTCTGTTGTAAGACTTGCTGAGTACCTTTGTACTCATGTTTGCTTAATTACTGTTTTCAGACGACAACACCGCCCCCTCCGATGGGTTCTACATAGACCTTGATGTCGACGAGTGACTAGCCACCCAGGTGGTGATCCTGGCCATGGAGGGCCCTATGTAGATAGACAGGCTTCGAGAAGCCTTCTTTCTTTCTAGTGTCTGTACTCAGACTAGTTGCTTTCGCTTGTGCTTGTATGCTTGTATGACTTGAGTGTCGGGTCATGTGACCCCTACCTGTATGAACTTGTTATGTATGGCTCTCTGGAGCCTTTAAATAAAGTACTTGAGTTGTAGAGTTTTGTTGTGATGCCATATTGTATGTACTCATATCGGGCATATTGTGTGTATGATTGAAATGCTTGGTATGAGTGGGATCCGACAATCTAGTTGTTTATCCTTGGCAGCCTTTCTTATGGGGAAATGTAGTCTAGTGTTCCTCGAGCCATAGTAGTCCGCTACAGCTCGGTTCACCGGAGTCATGCTAGCCCAGCACTATTGCTCAGGACACTTGATTGGCCGGCATGTGTTTCACTCTGTTCGTATGTCTGTCCCTTCGGGGAAATGTCACGCGGTGACATCCAGAGTCCTGTTAGCCCAGTGCTACAGCCCGGATTCACTCGCTGATGACCGACATGCTCAATGTGATTCATGTATGCCTGTCTCCATAGGTCTGTGCCGCTTGGGTTCATGACTAGCCATGTCGTCCCAGGTTCTCTATCATATGAATGCTAGCGACACTATCATATACGTGAGCCAAAAGGCACAAACGGTCCCGGGCCATGGTTAGGCGACACCCGTGGTATATCGTGTGTGAGGATGCAATGTGATATGAGGTGTTACCGGATAGATCGATGCGACTTGGAATCAGGGTCCTGACAGCGTTGGCATCAGAGCTGGACTGCCTGTAGGTTCGTTGAGCCAAACTGGTCGATGTCGAGTCTAGAAATGCTTTAGTTATATGTAGGGGAATTGATTGTGGGAGGGAACCTAAGGCTCTTTTACTCCTTTACCTTATGCCCTCTGATCTGAGTCATTCTCTTCTCATTCAACGTGGGTTAAGGACTAGGCTCTCTTCTTCTGTCAGGTTCACGTGTTACTAATCCGTAGTAGCTTATAGGATTGTTGTTACAAGCCCCAGTTCAGTTTCTACTATTTCTAGTATGTTGCTAGTTGAATTAGAACCTTGATATGATGTTGTTGAGTGGTATTGCAAACTGTTGTGGATGTCTCAAATCTTTTTCTGAGCATTTACAGCTGTTATGCTGTCCAATTTTCCCTAGAAATTCTAATGTCTTTGCATTGTGGTTGTGCTTTCAGATGGCCAACCGTGCTCAAAACCAAGTGGTTCGCCTGACCCGGTGCTTCGACGTGCCCGGTCATACTGCTATGTTAGTCCGGGTAATGATCGAGACGGGTTACCGTTGGTATCCCGAATACACCGTCGAAGAGCAATTCCGAGACTTTAATCAAAGCCAATATTTCTGCACCGTCATGATATTTCCTTCTTATCCTGGATCTACCGTGCCCCTTCACTGTTCCTATGGACTCGGGGTTACTGTTGAGATGGCTGTGCAGGATGCTGCCTATTCCATGATGACCATCATGCGAGTCAGGACTGGCCTGCTTCGGAACACCGACTTCCGTTACATGCGAGCTTCACTTCCGGGAGTGCAAGGGTATCTCCAGGCTATCTATGCTGACTGCACTCATGAGGACTCACTAACTCGTACCACTGTCGAGATGCTCGAGGATAAAGACCGAGAGAATCGGGCCTTGAGGCTGGAGCTTTTCAACATCCGTGCTGATCATTGGGCCACATTGACTCGGTTTGCACCTGCGGTGCAAGCTGGATGTATGGATACAAGGGATCTGTATCCTGTGAGATCTGCTCTGCCAGACATGGTGGATTGGCGTGATGTGGGAGGCATCACCCCACCCCGTGGTCCCCGCAGGCCACCGTTTGTTGGTCCAAGACCTCATCCTAGCCCCTTTGGTCCAGAAGCTCCTCAGGACCGTCTGTTCCTGGATGATCACGTTGAACTTCCAGGCTATGGAGGTGACTTCTATGAGGAGTACTACGGAGCTGTCTGAGTTAGTAGTAGTACCACTAGTATTGTAATAGTTGTATCTTCACTCTCCTGCGTGACTTGTGGAATATGACTTTGTGTGTAATCAACTCCGGAGGTGTAGACAAATAATGTATAGGAGCTTGGAATGCCTCCGATGAGATGTAACATCTTTCATCATAGTTGTAGTGTAGCCTGGGCTTGTACTAAACTATGTACGGTTTGTATGACCGTTGGTATATATATGGCAGTTTTAGATTACCATGACATACGGATGATCATCTCTGCATTCTGTGTTATCCATTACATTCTGCACTTCCTTGCTAAGTTTGAGCCATCCTTACCTAAACCATTGTCTCGTTTTTCTCCTAGGATGGTCAACACCCGCAGCAACCCTGCTGCCCCGGAGCAGGGGGAAGCCAGTGCAGCTAGGGGTGAAAATCTGCCTCATCCGCCTTCTCTGGCCGAAGTGATGTTGGAGGCGGAAAGCAACAAGCGTGAGATTAACCGCCTGCTGGAGCAGATTGAGCAGAACACTGCACGCCATGAGCGAAATGACTTGGTGTCAATCAATGACTTTATCAATTTGTACCCACCAAAGGTTAACCATTCTGTCGAGCCCCTCGACGCGGATGACTGGCTTCGCAGCATCACCCACAAGCTACGTTCTGCCAACGTAGCCAAAGCCGACAACGTTACTTATGCTGCCTATCACCTCGAAGGCCCTGCTAGCCTTTGGTGGGAAAACTTTGAAGCTATGCACCCGGTCGGTCAAATCACTACTTGGGCTGAATTTAGTGAGGCTTTTCGTGAGCATCACATTCCGGAAGGTCTCATGGATCGTAAGAGGGAGGAGTTCTGCAATTTCACCCAAGGAAGACTGACTGTGGATGCATATAGTCGTGAATTTGGGAATCTGGCACGATATGCTCCTGAAGAAGTATCTACGACGCTAAGAAGCAAGCAAGGTTCCACAAGGGACTTAGCCCTGAGCTTCGCCGCGATCTTCATCTGCACGAGTGCACCTCCTTTCAGAAGTTTGTCAACAAAGCCATCAGTGCTGAGTCAGGTCAGTTTGACTATGACGCTTCACACAAGCACTCACGTGATTTTGGCTCTTCATCCGGCTCTAGAGCTCAGAAGCGCCGGGTGTGGATCCCAAGCACGGCACTGCCACCCAGGTTCATTCCGAGGAAATCCTTTGAGGCGCCTCTTACCAACCAGCAGTTTGCACCGCCCAAGCCCTATGGTGGCCCCGCTGCTAATGCTGCTCCACATCCAAGTGTGGTGACGTGTTTCAAGTGTGGAGAGCCGGGTCACTATAGCCGAGAGTGTCCCTAGAACAACAACCCCAATCAATCTGGAAAGTCCGTTGGCCGTGGTAAGCCAGCGGGAAAGACATTCTACGCCAAGCCGACATCAACTATGTCTCAACCGAGGAGGCTCATGAGGATCCTAACGTTGTTCTTGGTACGCTCCTTGTTAACTGCCATCCAGCATCTGTTCTTTTCGATACTGGAGCATCTCATTCATTCAAACTCCGGGTTCCAAATGGCAAACTTCTAGAGTAAGACATGGAAACGAAATTCTTGTCGATAGACTTGTCTTCCTTGCATCCTTAATAGCTCTCAAGTCCTCGAACATAAACATCATCTTGGGTATGGACTAGATGTCAGCTCATTGTGCTAAGATTGATTGTGCCACTAGAACCGTTCAACTTACTCATTCATCGGGCAAGACATTCAATGTCTTAACTCAAGTGGACAAGCGCCAGCTTTACTCCCTAAATGCCAACCCCCTTCCAGACCTTGAGGATGTTCCGGTAGTCCGGGACTTCCCGGATGTCTTTCCCGAGGAACTGCCAGGTGTTCCACCTGACAAGGATGTCGAGTTCGTGATAGACCTTGTTCTAGGAACCGTTCCAATTTCTAGAAGACCCTACAAGATGGCACCCTCAGAACTAGCCAAGCTTAAGAACCAACTCGACAAGTCCTTGAAAAAGGGTTTCATCCGTCCTAGTTCCTCTCATTGGGCTTGCCCCGTCCTCTTTGTTAAGAAGAAGGATGGAACGGATCGAATGGTTGTAGATTACCGACCTGTCAACTTGGTCACTGTCGATGTCAAAACCGGCTGATCTCGGGTAGGGGGTCCCGAACTGTGCGTCTAGGCCGGATGGTAACAGGAGACAAGGGACACAATGTTTTTTACCAAGTTTCGGGCCCTCTCGATGGAGGTAATACCCTACTCCTGCTTGATTAATATTGATGATATGGGTAGTACAAGAGTAGATCTACCACGAGATCAAGGAGGCTAAACCCTAGAAGCGAGCCTATGGTATGATTGTTGTATATGGAGTTGATTGCCTACGGACTACAACCCTCTGGTTTATATAGACACCGGATAGGGTTAGGGTTACATAAAGTCGGTTACAATGGTAGGAGATCTTGAATATCCGCATCGCCAAGCTTGCCTTCCACGCCAAGGAAAGTCCTATCTGGACACAGGACGAAGTCTTCAATCTTGTGTCTTCATAGTCTAGGAGTCCGGCCGAAGGTATAGTCCGGCTACCCGAACACCCCCTAATCCAGGACTCCCTTAGTAGCCCATGAACCAGGCTTCAATGACGATGAGTCCGGCGCGCAAATTGTCTTCGGCATTGCAAGGCGGGTTCCTCCTCCAAGTCCTTCATAGAAGATTGTAAACACCAAGAGTAGTGTCCGGTTCTGCAAAATAAGCTTCCACATATTGCCATAGAGAGAATAATATTAACACAAATAAAATCTGCTGACGTATTCCGCAGTGCGTCATCACACTACACCCAAGTCCTTCACTCGGATCGTTTTCACTTTTCCACCCCAGCGTGTTTTGCGAGGCGGTTTCCTTGGCACGTCTTGTCAAAGCAGAGATCGTGTGCCCCCCTTTTACGGGATTCTCATCAATACGGACATGGGTAACCCAATCGTGCCCGTTAGCATGTTTTCTCGATTAAAGGCGAGTCCCAAACGGTTACGGGGAGGTCTCCTGGTATTCAACCTCTTATAAAAGAGACCAGGGCCTTACTCCTTTTCTCCAGTCCCAAAACAAGTTCGCCCGTCGCCTTGAGTTCCAACACCCTAGGCTCCAGATTCCGGGCGCCCCAGACCTTCAACAATGTCCGGTTCCGACCTTCAAGGCCGATGGATGCCCTCCTCCGTCACGGAGGAGGACGTGCTAAAGTTGAGACAGGCTAAGTTCTTGACCGCCGAAATTCCGCACAAGTTGCCTGCTCAAAGGCAGGCTATCCCCAGTCCCCAGTCCGGTGAGAGCGTAGTGTTCGTGTCTCACTTCCTTCGGGGGTTAGGCTTCCCGATGGATCCCTTTGTGAGGGGACTGCTGTTTTATTACGGGCTGGAATTCCACGACTTAGCTCCGGAGTCCATCCTCCATATCTCCTTGTTTATCGTTGTATGCGAAGCGTTCCTCCGTGTTACCCCTCACTTCGGATTATGGCTCAAGACTTTCAAAGTGGAGACAAAGATGATCAAGGGACGGCACGCAGAGTGCGGAGGCGCTGTTATAAGCAAAAATGTTGATGCTCCATGGCCCGAGGGCTCTTTTCAAGAGGAGCTGGGCTTGTGGCAACGAGAGTGGTTTTATATCACCGCTCCCTGGAGCGCCAAGTGGGCGGCGCTTCCTGCCTTTCGCTCGGGTCCCCCACCACGGCTAGCATCATGGGTTAACAAAGGGTTAGATTGGGGTTTGCCCAAAGACGTGCCCTTGTTACAGGGCCGAATTAAGGATCTCTTGGAAGGAGACCTCAGCTTGATCAAGGTGACGCAGGTCATGCTGATTCGCCGAATATTGCCCGGCAAACATCGCCCCCTTCGCCTGTTGGAGTTTAATCCAGAGGGACCGCGAGCTCTCCAGAACTTTATGGGCGCAACGCCCGCGGAGATGTATAGACTGTTCTTCGGATCACAATAGATGTGTCCGGATTTAACCGAGGACGCAGGCCTAAGCTGCAATCGCCCGGATACTCAAGTAAGCGACCTTGTGCCCGGACCTTCTATCTGTATAATTGTCATAAACTTGCCCCTAAAAGTGTCGTCCTTTTAAACAGGAGTGGATAGCAAAGGCAAAGCTGATCAGGTGTCCGGCTCCCCTTCCTGAAACTAGGCCGGATCCCGTGCTGGTCAGGATGCTGGAGATAATGCCTTTGGAGGGGGAGGACAAGGAAGCTATGGCCTCCTCGAAGGAGGCTGCTCCGAAGGGAGGAACCGACAATTCCTCTCCTAAGGGGGAGAAGAGAGCCGCCTCTGACGACCCGGAAACCATGGCCTCGAAGCGGGGGAGAAAATCCTCGTCAAAGGGTCCGACGCCATGGAGTTCCTCGGCCGGACTATGCCCTCAAGGGGATCAGCCCTCCAGCGAGCCGTAAGAGGATAAAAGATTTTCCTTTTGAGGGATGAGGGAAGTCCTTGATTTATATCTGAGAAGATTAACCAAACCTTTATCTTGTAGCTCGGACCTCAGCCCTTCTCAGCAGAGCTCGTCTTCGGGGGATCTCCTTCCGGAGATGATGGAGAGCGGGACGCCTCCCCCTGCCGTGCCGCCTAGCGAGGCGGGCGACCCTGAGGTGTCGTCGCGGAGGGTTTCTCCAAATCTGACAGGGGCGGAAGGTGGCTGTGCGGCCCCCCGAGGTTCTCCGTGTCCGGCCTTCGAAAGAGGCCATAGGACAAGCCCCGCACCATCTGGTGCTCGGCCGGAGGAGCTAAAGATTCTGCTGGGGCGAGCTTCTATCTCAGGGGAGCGTCGTGCATTGATGGGCATGGTGATTAAAAGGATTTCATCCGCAGAAAGTGGATTGCATGAGGCCGTCAAAAGTTTACTGACGGTTTTTGAGGTATGTTAGATAATGTACACTTTTATCAGTTGCGCATAAGTAAAATGCGCCCTGTGTAGATGGTAGCCCCTGAGACTCTGCGCGTTGTCAAGAAATGACGGCACGCAGAGGATCATAATCCCAGGTCTAAGATGTCGCCTTTGAATGTAGGTGGCGAGGTGTCCGGATTCAAGCCGAACTGATGATGTGGCCGAACTAAAGCGGCAACTGGACCTGGCAGATGTCGACATCGCGCTTGTCAACAAGTGGCTTGATGAGGCTCAAGGTATGTAATTCTTCGGGCGGCATCAGGTAAGAGGAGCTTCATGCCAGTGTCTTACAATGTGTGTGCTTGACGTAGATGGTATGGCCGCCATAGAGAATCTTAGAGTAGAACTTGCCTGAGCTAAGGAGCAAGACAGAAAAAGCGATGCGGCTGCCGAGAAGGCCCTTGAAGAGCTGAGAGCCGAACAGGCTGCTCACTGCCAAAGCAAAGAAGAGATGGCCGAGATGGCTGAGAAGTTAAAGAGCGCTGCAGACCGTTGCAAACTTCTTGAGAAAGAAGACCGGGCGAGACAGACGGACTTAGAGAAGGCCGTTGCCGATGCCAAGGACGCTCGCTCTGCGATGAGAGCTGCGAAGGAGGAGTTGTGTCAGGCCGAACAGATTGCGGCTGGAAAGCCCTTTATGCTACGGAGGAAGTTTTGTGATCCGAAGTTTGCTCCGTTGGACCGGATGTGGAGTGTGGAGGATACCTATCTGGATTTGGCAACGAGTGCTGCTGATGCGACCGAACACTTTCGAGATCAGAAAGATCGCGAAGTGGAAAAGCTTTTCTGGTCACAGTTTCACAATCCAGAGCGTCCACTAGCAGTGGATGATCGTTTGGCTCAATGGGCCGAACTGAATAGGTTGTCTGGACTCGCCATGAAGTACGTCCTGGGTCACCTGTGGCCGGGGAGATCGGAGCTAAAGAGTTACTTCAGCTTGGTTCAGCAATTCCTTGACGCGGTGCCGCGTATAAATGCAATGAAGAGGTCAGCATGCATAGAGGGCGCTAGGATGGCTCTTGCCCATGTTAAGACATACTGGGCAGAGATGGAGACCACCGTTGTTGTGTCCCGAGATTCGGACAAAAGCCGAGTACCCTCCAAGCACTATTTTCAGGAGGTTCTTGAAGGCGCTCGTGTAATAGAGACACAGTGCCCGAAAGATGCTATGTTATGATAGCATATGTAATTATAAAGTAATATTTTGATAAATTGTAGTGGCCTATTTTATACTTGTGCCTCCAAGTATTGGGAACACCTCCTGTGCGGCCGTTTTAAGATATATATATATATATATATATATATATATATATATATATATATATATATATATATGTATATATATATATATAATGGCAGTCGTTGGCTTCAGCCCCCACGCACATAGTGCAGGGGTGCTCGCAGAAGACGCATTTTCACACTTAACCCAACGTCTTGATCCTACAAAGGAGGTGATAGCGCAGCGGGCCAGGCAACCGGACTATAATGCTTTAACACTTTCACTTAGCCATAGGAGTTTGACAGTGAGACTATTTAGGTAGCTCCTTGGTGGCAACTGCGCTTGTCCGAGTTCGGGGCGCGTATGTGCCTGACTGGGAAGCAGCCCTTCGTTAAAGCGGAGGAATCTGATAGATTCCGATAGGTCATGGAGTGGCTGACCAGTCTCACACTACATCATGACAGTCAGTTTTCGGCTTTCTCTACTGAGGTGCTCGCCCGGCCGAACCGAGGCACAATCGCAGTAGTTCTCCTAGTGCTACCTTAGCCGATAGAGCGAAACGTAAGGTAGCCGAACTCAGGAGCCGAGCAACCCAACATTTGACCAAAGACATGATTCAGAGCTGATGCATATAATGCCAAAACTCGCGACGCCGAACACTCCCTAAGGTGTTCGGTCTTTATGAGTGCGGGCAAAACAACACTCTTTGTTAAAAAAGCCCCTAGTGTCCAGGTACGTGCAAAAATTCTGACGTGGCCACATGCCAAGACGCCAGCCTCCTCCTTGGTTATATCAGAAAGAAAAAACCAGGGGATGTGTATCAACAAGAGACAGTAAAAAAGGATTACGCAGGGTCTTAATCTAAAAATAATCCTTTAGGACGGGTCCCTACTGCACGTCTGCGCCTGTGTCTCCGTTGTGCCGTATCCTAGACGGGCGCCGCACGACGTTCATCTGTAAAAGAGAGGAACTGAGTTGAAAACGGGTCGTGCCGAAAAAGTTTAAAATAAGCAAAGTATAAAGTAAGATATATCAGATTGAGCTTTATTGTCTCTTATTGTATATGCGTGGAGCCCCTAGTGTGGGGGTATATGGCTTCTAGGCCTGCATCAATGATGATTTTGCACCGAACTCGTCTATCCGCGTTCGTGGTCTTGAATGACCTATTTCGAAGTTTTTTGGCCGGTGAGGCCATTTTGCTGTGGGGCTGTCAAAGCAGCCGCACAGTCCTCCGCTTGGGGAGGCGCACTTTAGTGCTTCCCCTTCAAAGAGATAATGCCTCGTGGACCGGGCATCTTAAGCGTAAGAGATGCATAATGCGGTATTGCATTAAAGCGAGCGAAAGCTTCGCGTCCCAGTAGTGCTTGATAGCGACTTGAGAACGGGACGATATGGAAGGTCAGCTTTTCGTGGCGAAGGTTATCGGCAGAGCCGAATATGACTTCGAGCCGGAGAAAACCCATACAATGGGTGTCCGGACCAGGTATTACCCCTTGAAAGGAGGTTTTGCTGCGGCGGATTCTTGATGGGTTTATCCCCATGTGCTGGATAGTATCCTGATATATCAGGTTTAGTCCACTACCGCCGTCCATAAGGACATTTGAAAACTGGAGTCTGCCAATTATTGGATCAAGTATCTAGGCAGTCCAACCTACATTCTTGATATTCCTAGAATAATCTAGCTGACCGAAGATGATCGGTTTTGACAACCAGTGGCAGGACCCTTTGGGGATGGGCCGTGTGGTGCGTACCTTTACGGGCGCCGCACGTTTTGTTATGTGAAGTGAGTTCACTGTTTTTACTTCTTGTGGGAAGTTCTTTTGTTTCCTGGTACTCTGCTTTTGGGATTCGTCCTCGTCTTCGCTTGGTGTGTCGAGCCCCTTGTGTTGGGCATTGAGTCTGCCGAATTGTTTGAAAACCCAACAGTCTCTGTGGGTATGGCTAGCGGGCTTCCCGGGAGTACTGTGTATCTGACATATCCTGTCCAGGATTTTATTTAGGTTGGATGGATCGTCCCTGTTATCCTGGGGGGGGGGAATTTTTCCTGATTTTGTCGTGAGCCTTTGAATCCGGCATTGACTGCCGTGCTCTTCAGACTTTTGTCGTTAGTCCAGCGACGGTCCTTGTTGCATCGCGGTTTTCCGTTTCCATCCCTAGTTTCGGATGTACTTGGGTCGCTGGGGCTGCACCTTGCCACCAGTTGTCCTCCCCTGCACAAAAGCGGGTCATGAGGCTTGTTAGTGCGGCCATTGTTCTTGGCTTTTCTTGGCCGAGGTGTCTGGCGAGCCATTCGTCTCGGACGTTATGCCTGAAAGCTGCTAAGGCTTCAGCGTCCGGACAGTCGACTATCTGATTCTTTTTAGTGAGGAATCTGTTCCAGAACTGTCGAGCTGATTCTCCGGGTTGTTGAGTTATGTGACTAAGATCGTCTGCATCCGGAGGGCGAACATAGGTCCCTTGAAAGTTTTCTCGGAAAGCATCCTCGAGCTCTTCCCAGCTTCCAATTGTGTTTTCGGGAAGGCTCTTAAGCCAATGTCGGGCTGGCCCTTTAAGCTTAAGGGGCAGATATTTTATGGCATGGAGATCATCTCCTCTAGCCATGTGTATGTGGAGGATATAATCCTCGATCCAAACTCCAGGGTCTGTTGTTCCATCATATGCCTCTATGTTTACGGGTTTGAATCCCTCTGGGAATTCATAGTCCAGGACCTCATCGGTGAAACATAGGGGGTGTGCGGCGCCCCTGTATTTGGGTGTGCCGGATTCTGATGATGGCTTCATAGCGTTGCTTACGAGAGCTTGCTTTCTTGGCCCATAAATGGACCTGACTAGGCCATGATGCGAATCCTTAAGTGGGTCGCATGCCGATTTAGGTGCAGCGCCGCTTGCTGCTTTATGGGGTCATCTATCCGACCGTGTGGCCTTCTCATTTTTTGAATGCGAGGGCTCTAGGGCCTCTTCGTCTAATTCAGGCAGTAGCTTTCTTTTCGGATAGCTTTTAGTGCGGCGACTGTCGCCGTATTTATCTGCGTTATTGATTACTTTGCTCCATCTAATCCGGAGTGCATCTTCCGCTGTTTTTAGCTTACGCTTTTGCTTTTTAGGCCGCGTGCAGTTGCAACGAGCCTCTCCTGGAGATTCTTCTGCTCCATAGGTTTATCCGGCGTGAGGTCGTCCGGAATGTCGTTTTCGCCGGAGGAGGGATGTTCGGTTTCTCTATCCGTGTTGCCCTGTTCGGACGGTTGCTCTAAGGCCTGCTCGTCGTCTACCGGCTCGTCCTACTCTATGGCTGGGTTTTTGTCGAGGTGGGGCTTGGGTCGGTATTTACGCCGACGCTTTGATTGCTTTTCGGGGGGTCGATCTCCCGTCCCATCCCCTTTTTCCTCGTTGTCGCTTCCTTTGGGGGTATCCACCATGTACACATCATGAGATGAGGTGCCTGTCCAATGCCCTATGGGCGTTGGTTCGCCGGTATCTCCTGCATCGTCATCCATGCTGTCGATGTCTTCGGAGTTGAAGTTGAGCACGTCGTTTAAATTGTCGATAGTGGCTACCAAGTGGGTGGTTGGTGGGCTTTGAATTTCTTCATCGTCCGTATCCCATCCTCGCTGGTCGTAGTTCGGCCAGGGCTCTTCTGATAAGGAGAGAGACTTGAGAGAGTTCAGGATATCGCCACAAGGCGAGTGCTGAAAGATGTCTGCGGCGGTGAACTCCATTATCGGCGCCCAATCGGATTCGATTGGCAGGGGCGCGGGGGGTTTGAAGTCCGGGGAGGAGTCCAAATCCTCGGAGTCACGGGTCATTTAGAGTGTGGGGCTAGTGTTCGGCTTGATCGCTTTCAGGATCGCAGCCCCCGAGGTGACGTCCAACCGCTCATCCTCAATTGGCGCAATAGGCTCCGAGTTAGGGGACGGAACCGATGCGTGTGCGGCCTCCAGGACACTGTCCGGGGGCAGAGCTAGATCATGCCCCTCGAGATAGTGCGGCGCGCTTGGCCGTGGCTCGAGCCCGTCGAAGATCAAGTCTCCGCGGATGTCAGCCGTGTAGTTTAAGCTTCCAAACCTGACTTGATGGCCAGGGGCGTAGCTTTCGATCTGCTCCAGGTGGCCGAGCGAATTGGCCCGCAGAGCGAAGCCGCCGAAGACGAAGATCTGTCCGGGGAGAAAAGACTCACCCTGGACCATATCGTGGTTGATGATTAAAGGAGCCATCGGGCCTAAAGGCGACAACACAGAGGAACTCTCAATGAAAGCACCAATGTCGGTGTCAAAAACGGCGGATCTCGGGTAGGGGGTCCCGAACTGTGCGTCTAGGCCGGATGGTAACAGGAGACAAGGGACACAATGTTTTTTACCAAGGTTCGGGCCCTCTCGATGGAGGTAATACCCTACTCCTACTTGATTAATATTGATGATATGGGTAGTACAAGAGTAGATCTACCACGAGATCAAGGAGGCTAAACCCTAGAAGCTAGCCTATGGTATGATTGTTGTATATGGAGTTGATTGCCTACGGACTACAACCCTCCGGTTTATATAGACACCGGATAGGGTTAGGGTTGCATAAAGTCGGTTACAATGGTAGGAGATCTTGAATATCCGCATCGCCAAGCTTGCCTTCCACGCCAAGGAAAGTCCCATCCGGACACGGGACGAAGTCTTCAATCTTGTGTCTTCATAGTCCAGGAGTCCGGCCGAAGGTATAGTCCGGCTACCCGAACACCCCGTAATCCAGGACTCCCTCAGTCACCATCAAGAACAAGTATCCACTTCCCAGGATGAACGATCTGTATGATCAGCTCACTGGATCCTCAGTCTTTTCCAAGATGGATTTGAGGTTCGGCTACCATCAAATCAAAATCAGAAACGAGGACATTCCCAAAATGGCCTTTGTTACCCGTTATGGCCAATACGAGTACACCGTTATGTCCTTCGGTTTAACCAATGCCCTAGACACCTTCTCCCAGTTAATGAACTTGGTCTTCATGGAGTATTTGGATAAATTCGTCATAGTTTATGTAGATGACATACTCATCTACTCCAAGAATGAAGAGGAACATGCCGAACATCTAAGGCTGGTATTGATGAAACTTCGAGAGCATCGCCTTTATGCCAAATTCTCCAAGTGTGAATTTTGGTTACCAGAAGTGACCTATCTAGGCCATGTAATCTCTGGTAAGGGTATTGCTGTCAATCCCGAGCGAGTTCAAGGTGTCCTTGACTGGACTCCACCTGAGACGGTCAAGCAAGTTCGGAGCTTCCTTGGCTCAGTGAGCTATTGCCGCCGCTTCGTCGAGAATTTCTCCAAGGTTGCTAAACCTCTAACTGAACTCCTCAAGAAAGATAAAAGGTTCGAGTGGACCCCACAGTGCGAGTTCAGCTTTCAGGAACTGAAAAGACGCCTGACATCTGCTCCCGTACTGGTACCACCATATTTCTCCAAGGACTTTGTTATCTATTGCGATGCCTCGCGACAAGGACTAGGTTGCATACTCATGCAGGATTGTCAGGTAATTGCCTATGCTTCACGGCAATTACACCCACATGAGGAAAACTATCCCACACATGATCTAGAGCTTGCAGTTGTAGTCCATGCACTCAAAACTTCGTGACATTACCTCCTTGCTAATCGTTGCGAGATCTTCACCAATCACCAAAGTTTGAAATATATCTTCACCCAACCAGATTTGAATCTCAGGCAAAGACGTTGGGTCGAGTTGATCTCGGATTACGACTTAGGAATAACTTACACCCTGGGCAAAGCCAATGTCATGGTTGATGCACTAAGTCGTAAATCTTATTGTAACAACCTGCTGTTACACCAAAGTCAACCACTTCTCCATGAGGAATTTCGTAAACTCAATCTTCACATTGTTCCTCGAGGATTCCTATCCACACTGGTGGCGAAACCTACCCTTACGGATCAGATCATCAAGGCACAGAAGGTAGATCCGGGAATCTCCCGTATTAAGAGAAGCATTTAGAAAGGAGTCGCAAATTGTTTCTCCGTTGATGATCAAGGTGTCGTATACTTTGGAAACCGCTTAGTGGTTCCAAAGGCACGAAACCTGAGGCGGCTAATCCTTAAGGAAGCTCATGAATCCCCTCTCACCATTCATCCCAGTAGTACTAAAATGTATCAAGACCTACTCCAGAGGTTTTGGTGGACTAGGATGAAGAGAGAAATCGCTCAATACATTGCTAATTGCGATGTTTGGCATCGTGTTAAAGCAGAGCATCAACG
Organism: Triticum dicoccoides; assembly: GCF_002162155.2. NCBI lineage: Eukaryota > Viridiplantae > Streptophyta > Magnoliopsida > Poales > Poaceae > Triticum > Triticum dicoccoides. The sequence goes on from NC_041390.1 coordinate 184,546,337, forward strand.
GCCTGCTGGCAACCTTCAACCTTTGGCTATTCCCGAGTGCAAATGGGATAAAATCAGTATGGATTTCATCACTGGGTTTCCCAGGACCAAGAGAGGGAATAATGCCATCTTCGTCGTGATCGACCGTCTTTCCAAGGTAGCCCATTTCCTACCTGTTCGTGAGAGTATCACCGCTAGCCAGCTAGCTGACTTGTACATCTCCCGAATAGTGTCTCTTCATGGTGATCCATTGGAAATTAACTCAGACCGTGGGAGTCTCTTCACCTCTCGATTTTGGGAAAGTGTCCAAAATGCTATGGGAACTCGTCTCTCTTTTAGCACCGCCTTCCATCCTCAATGAAGTGGTCAAGTAGAACGAGTCAATCAAATTCTAGAAGATATGCTCCGAGCCTCTATCATCTCGTTTGGAATGGGTTGGGAGAAATGCCTTCCATTCGCAGAGTTTGCTTACAACAATAGTTATCAAGATAGCTTGGCCAAGGCTCCTTTCGAAGTTCTCTATGGATGAAAATGTCGAACGCCTCTTAACTGGTCAGAAACCAGGGAAAGACAACTCTTTGGCCCGGATATGATTCAGGAAGCAGAAGAACAGGTTCGCGTTATTTGTGAGAAATTGAAAACAACCCAATCTCCTCAAAAGAGTCAATATGATCGTAAACATAAGCTTATGACTTATGAAGTCGGCAAGAAGGCTTACCTTCGGGTTACTCCGTTAAAGGGAACCCGTCGTTTCGGTATCAAAGGCAAATTGGCTCCTCGTTACATTGGACCCTTTCGCATTCTCGCCAAACAAGGAGAAGTTGCCTACCAATTGGAACTACCTTCACATCTTTCCAGAGTTCATGATGTCTTCCACGTTTCTCAACTTAGGTGTTGCTCCGTGGATCCTATCCGTGGAGTGGACCACGAAATGCTTGATCTACAAGATAACCTCTCATATCGGGAATATCCCGTTCGTATCCTTGATCAAGCCGAGTGTACCACTCGACGTCATAATATCAAGTTTCTCAAGGTTCAATGGTCACACCATTCCAATAAAGAAGCCACTTGGGAAAGGGAGGATCGTCTTCGACTCGAGTACCCCACCTTCTTTCTGGAGGATCCTAAATCTCGGGACGAGATTCTTTTGAGTGGGGGTGAGTTGTCACACCCTAGCTAGTTCAAGCATTAGAGTGTGCATCATGTTTAAATTCCCTTTAAATTTGAAATGGGGATGACAGAACCCCCAGCACCCCCCTAGAACAACTAGGGTTTACTAAAAACGTTTTATATGAACCTGAAATGTCCTTCTAAAAAGCCCACCCTTTTTGTTTTGGGTTAAAACCTTTGACAAAAATGGTGCACATTTTTCTAGGACATCCAAGGTCATTGGATTAATCCTTATGGTATTTGCATTTGGGCATTTAAATGCTATAAAATATTTTAAATGCTCAAATAATCATAATCTAAAATGTTTGCTGCTGGATATATTCTAAGAAGTGGCCATGATTAATTTTATGATTTATGGTAATGCCCTGGCATTTTTAATAAAGCCCTGAAGTTACAGAAATAATAAATAAAAAAACAGAAAAGGAGAGAAAGAACAGGGACTTACCTGGCACAGCCCACCAGCCCACCCGGCTCGGCCCAGTCCACTCGCTCATGCCAGTCGTCCTCCTCCTCTCGCCAGGAGGACGAGGAGCGCGTGGCCGGCGCCCGCGGCCACACGCCGGCCACCTCCAGCTTCCGCCGACGCCCTGGAGGCGTCTACGAGTGCCACACCGACCCCCACGTCTCCCTCTCTTTCTTCCCACTCTCCCCGTGGCCTCTCCCCCTCTCTGGCTCTCTCCCCATCTCCCTGCCGAGCGCAGTCGTCGCCGCCGACAAGCTCCACCACAGCCACCACCGTCCATTCGTTGCATCGTCATGCCAGGAAGCTCCGCCGTCGTCGACTACATCAAGTAGGCCGAGCCCCGAGCGCTCGCTCACCCCGGAGACGCTGCACCGAGCTCGTCCTCAACTCCGGCCACCGGAGATCCCCTTCGCCGTCCCCGCCGCATCAGCTCAGCCCCGACCTCTCCGACTGCCTCGACAAGACCCCCGTGAGCTCAGCCACCTCCCCACCCTCTCCGTTCTCTCCCTCGAGCCCCGTAGCGACCGCACGTTGCTCACCCGCATGCACCGCCGCGGAGCTCGTCGCCGACGAGGCTCCGGCCACCCAATGGCCGCGCCACCCTGTCCACTAGTTGTACCGCACCTCTAGGAGCTCAACGCACCAATCCACGCGCCTCCCCGTGCCCCCTGGCGACTAGCTCGACCTCACCCGAGCTCCGGCCGCCGCCAAACTCATTGTCGACGACGTTTCCGGCTACCCCAGCTCCACCCACTGCCACCACTCGACGCGGCTTCCTCCCCGCATCACGTAGATAGTCTCCGCCATCCTTTTGGTCGCCGGAGTGCAAATCCCGCGCTGCTCCACCATGTTTGGCCTCGCTGGCGGCTAGATGCCGGCGAGTTGACCCTGTGTGGGCCCTGGTTGACCCCTCCCCCTGAGTCTATGACAGGTGGGGCCGGTCTGCTAATTAGTTTAGGATTAGTTTTAACTAATTTTAATTAGTTTAGTCACTGATATGTGGGCCCAGGCCCCACTGACAGCTAATTAGTGTTAATTTAATTCTGTTAATTAGCTGAGTCACTGACAGACAGGGCCCACCAGTCAGGTTTGACCTGGCCAACCCAGTTGACCCGCTGACATCACACCTATGTCATGCTGACGCATTAATTCAATTACTGGATTTATTCTTTAATAGGAAATTCCAGAAAATAGCCAAAACTTCTAAAAATCATAGAAAATCAACCATAGCTCCAAATGCAAAGATTTATATATGAAAAATCATCAGAAAAATTCAATCTATCCATCTGTAATGGTTTCATGCATGACAAAACAAGTTAACCTTGCTGTTTAAGTAGAATAAGATAATACACTAATAAGGCTATGTTTAATGAGCTAACATTTGAATCTTTGATTCAAATGAGTTCATCCCCTTCTGTTTTAGCTTGCATTAGGCCAAGACTCTTTCATATTGCCATGTCATAGCATGCATCATATTGTTGCATATTGTCATGTGTTGATTATGTTCGGTGTGCCTTTCGTGGTAGGTTCTGTCTCCGAGGATAACCCCGAGTATCCGTCTGAAGGGAAGTACCCTACTACCACTACAACAGGCAAGCAACCCATTGATCATTCCGATACAAACCCATGTTCTCGCTTCTGCTCTTGTTTACAGCATTAAGACAACGTGATTCAAACTGTTGTGTGCTACGGTAGTTGAACCCTTATCCTCTGCATGACCTGTCATTGCCACAGTAACTAGATGAAACCCACTAGCATGTGTAGGAGTTGATTGAGCCATGTATGTGATTCCTACCTTGCTATGCCTGCTATGCTCAGAGTTGTGTCAGGTCTGGTTCATCTGGGTGATGGGCTAGAGTGAAATGATTATGTCGGTAATGTGAGGGATGTGTTGAACATGTTTTGGTAAAGGTATCGATGAGAGGCCATGCAGGAGTACATGGTGGGTTGTTTCATTGAGGCCGTCCATAAGAACTGAGATCTGTATGTGTGATTTAAGATGCAGTTACTACAATACATTGGGCCCGAAACCAATGGACCCTCTCAGCTTCTTAATCACCCTAGTACTCTGTCCAGGAGTTGCAAATAGTTTCTGGTGTTTGTAGGTTATGTGTTGGCGGCCGTGCGTAGCGCTGACCCTAGGGGTGGGCTATGTTGCGGTAGATACACCATGGCACGGTGTACCGAGTCACCCGTTTGGTGTCTCGGGAACCCTGTTCACATCGTTCGGGGCCATATGTCGAAACCTCGGCCGGACTCCCTGTGGATGGAACCTGGATAGGCGATACACCTGGACTAGAGACTTGAGTGTTTGGGTAGGCCGTGGCCGACACCCTCGTTGGGCTTCCGCTTGAAGGTTGCCGAGTACATGTCATGTAAACGGCGGTAAGTGGTGAAAGCGTGTATGAAGAAGTACACCCCTGCAAGGTATAAACTATTTGATTCGCGGTAAAGGACTACTTGGTTGCCTATACAGTTCATAGACAAGTTAATGGTTACTACTTAAAGACACAAGATAAGTTTGAGTACCGAGGATGGCCCTCTGGTAGGATGACGAGGGAGGATCCCCGGTGGAGTATTGTGTTGGTGAGCTATTTTACTAGTGGAGTTCCGTAGGATAGCCTAGCCAAGAGTCAAAGCTGGCTTGCTGCAATAACCCCACCACCTTCTTGAGAATGAGCATGTATAGTAGGTTCTGTTGTAAGACTTGTTGAGTACCTTTGTACTCATGTTTGCTTAATTACTATTTTCAGACGACAACAGCGCCCCCTCCGATGGGTTCTACGTAGACCTTGATGTCGATGAGTGACTAGCCACCCAGGTGGTGATCCTGGCCATGGAGGGCCCTATGTAGATAGACAGGCTTCGAGAAGCCTTCTTTCTTTCTAGTGTCTGTACTCAAACTAGTTTCTTTCTCGTGTGCTTGTATGATTGTATGACTTGAGTGTCGGGTCATGTGACCCCTACCTTTATGAACTTGTTATGTATGGCTCTCTAGAGCCTTTAAATAAAGTACTTGAGTTGTAGAGTTTTGTTGTGATGCCATGTTGTATGTACTCATATCGGGCATATTGTGTGTATGATTGAAATGCTTGGTATGAGTGGGATCCGACAATCTAGTTGTTTATCCTTGGTAGCCTTTCTTATGGGGAAATGTAGTCTAGTGTTCCTCGAGCCATAGTAGTCCGCTACAGCCCGGTTCACTGGAGTCCTGCTAGCCCAGCACTACTGATCAGGACACTTGACTGGCCGGCATGTGTTTCACTTCGTTCCTATGTCTGTCCCTTCGGGGAAATGTCACGCGGTGACATCCGGAGTCCTGTTAGCCCAGTGCTACAGCCCGGATTCACTCACTGATGACCGACATGCTCAATGTGATTCATGTATGCCTGTCTCCATAGGTCTGTGCTGCTTGGGTTCACGACTAGCCATGTCGGCCCAAGTTCTCTGTCATATGGATGCTAGCGACACTATCATATACGTGAGCCAAAAGGCACAAACGGTCCCGGGCCATGGTAAGGAGACACCCGTGAGATACCGTGCGTGAGGCCGCAATGTGATATGGGGTGTTACCGGCTAGATCGATGCGACTTGGAATCGGGGTCTTGACAGCTCCCCAACAGAAACGAGCCAAGGCGCCTTCGGCAAAGTTTGTACCATTGTCGGTGATGATGTTGTGTGGTACACCATATCAGACGGCGATATCTGCGATGAAAGTCACAACAGTCAGACCATTCAGTTTCTTGATTGGCTTTGCTTCGATCCACTTGGTGAATTTGTCCACGGCAACAAGCAGATGGGTCATGTTGCCGTGTGCTGTCTTGAATGGTCCCACCATGCCCAGCCCCCAGACGGCAAAAGGCCAAGTAAGGGGATGGTCTTGAGTGCAGAAGCCGATAGATGTTGCTTGGAGCTGAATTTCTGGCACCCCTTGCAATGCTTGACCAACTCCTTGGCGTCCTCCAAGGCAGTTGGCCAGAAGAAACCATGGCAGAAAGCCTTGGCAACAAGGGATCTGGAGGCCGCCTGGTGGCCACACTCACCCTGGTGGATATCTTTGAGGATTGCTTGGCCCTTCTCTAGTTCTACGCAGCGCTGGAAGATCCCAGTAACACTGCGTCTGACAAGCTCTCTGTTTACTCTCGTGTAGGCTCCTGTGCGGCGCTGTACCTGCGGGGCAGAGATCTCATCAGCTGGCAACTCTCTGTTCACCAGGAAATTGAGGATGGGCTGCGCCCAGGATGGTGCTGGGACTTAATCTACTATCACTACGGTCGCTGGTACCAGGGCGGTTGGGTTGGGAGGCGGCAGGGTGGAGTCGGCCGCCGCCTGCTGCGTTGTTGAAGTCCCCGGGCCGACTGCCGCAGCACCCGAGCCGGGCTCTAATGTCCCCTGGTCGTGTGCGACTGCTATAGTCCCCGGGCCGCCTGCCAAAGTTCTCGAGCCGGCTGCTGCAGCCCCCAAGTCGGATCCGACTACTTCGGGTGCAGCCGGCACGAAGATGGACTCAAATTCTGGAGAAAGCTTGATAGATGGCTTGCGGAGGCACTGAAGGGAAATGCTGGCTGGTATTGCTTGACGGGTTGAGCCGATCAGTGCCAGGGCATCAGTTTGCTCGTTGTTGTTCCGTGGCACGTGAAGGAACTCGCACCCTTCAAATTATCTGCTGATCTGCTGGACAAGGAAGCGGTAACTCGCCATGTTTTCATCCTTGGCGTCCCAGTCGCCAAATGACTATTGGACCACCAAGTCCGAGTCGCCATAGCATAGGATCCGGCGGATGCCGATTTCTTTGGCCAGCCGGAGTCCATGTACTAGCGCCTCATACTCGGCCACGTTGTTGGAGGTGACAAAGTGGATTTGCAATGCGTATCTGAGCTTGTCGCCCTTGGGAGAAGTGAGGACAACATCGGCTCCCAAGCAGGTGCGCATCTTCGACCCATCAAAGTGCATCCGCCAATGAGTGGAGTCCGGAGCGAGCGGTAGGTACTGGGTCTCGGCCCAGTCGACGAGGAAGTCGGCCAGTGCTTGGGACTTGATGGTGGTGCATGGCTGGTAGAAGATGGTGTAAGGGGCCAACTTGATGGCCCATTTGGCCGTTCGGCCTGATGCATCTCTATTGCCTATTATTTCAGCAAGTGGGGCAGTGCAGACAACCGTAATTGGGTGCTCTTGAAAGTATGACTTCAGCTTCGTGGTGGCAAAGTGTACGTCGTAGCACATCTTCTGCTAGTGGGGATAGTTCTGCTTTGAGGTCGACAACACCTCGCTCAAATAGTACACAGGCCTCTGGACTAGCTGTGCTCTGCCGTCTTCTGGACGTTCCACCACAATGACAGTGCTGACCACCCGGCTAGTGGCGGCGATGTAGAGGTACATGGGTTCTTTAGCAGCTGGGGCCGCCAAGACAAGCGGTGTGGTCAACATCTTCTTCAGCTAGATAAAGGCCTCGTCCACCTTGTCGTTCCACTCGAAGTGAGTGGTTTTCTTTTTGAGTTGGTACAAGGGAAGAGCCTTCTCACCCAGCCGACTGATGAAGCGGCTGATGGATACCAAGCAGCCGGTGAACTTTTGGACATCTCACAGTCGGGTGAGTCTCTCCATCCTCTCAATGGCCTTGATCTCCACAGGGTTGCACTCAATGCCCCGCTCTTAGACCAGTACGCCAAGCAGCTGGCTAGCTAGTACATGCACTTCTCTGGGTTGAGCTTGATTTGAAATCGGCCCAGATTATCAAAAGTTTCATTGAGATCTTCCAAGAGGGTTCCGCGCTTCTCCGTCTTCACCACAATATCGTCTACATAGACGTGGGCATTTCTGTCGAGTTGCTTGAGGAGGCACTTCTGCATGCAAAGCTGGAACGTGGCACCAGCATTTCTCAAGCCGAATGTCATAGTCAGGTAGCAGAAGGCTCCAAATGGTGTGATGAAGGCGATTTTCAGGTAGTCGGCCGGGTCCAACTTGATCTGGTGGTACCCTGAGAAGGCATCAAAAAAACTCAGCAGCTCGCATCCGGCTGTGAAGTCTATTACTTAGTCAATCTGAGGCAATGCAAACAGATCTTTGGGGCAGGCTTTGTTGAGGCTGGTATTGTCAATACATATGCGCCACTTGTTGGTCTTCTTTAGTACAAGGACTGGGTTGGCAAGCCACTCTGGAAAAAAATACTTCCACAATGAAGCCGGCTGCCAAAAGCCGGGCTATCTCTTCACCAACAATTCTTCTCTTCTCTTCCGACAGTCGATGGTGGGGCTGTTTGACCTCTTTGGCATCTGATCTGACATGTAGCTTGTGCTCGGTGAAATCCGTCAGAACACCTGGCATGTCCTTGGGAGACCATGTGAAGATATCCTGATTCTCATGGAGGAAATCGATGAGATCGCTTTCCTATTTGCTGTCAAGGTTAGCCCCTATGACCGCGTGCCTCTCCGAGTGCTCGGGGTCCAAGGGGATCTTCTTTGTTTCTTTGGCTGGCTGGAAGGAGCCCTAGGTCTCCGACTCTTTGGGATCTGGGGGCAGGTCCGACTCCTTGCTGGACATGGCCACCACCCGGGCCAGGAGATTCTTCTCGGCTGCAATCACAAGGGACTCAGCTAGCCGGCTGCTGGCCGTGGCATAGGCGGCCGACTTCTCTTAGTCCCCGGCTATTGTGATAATGCCCTTGGTTCCCGATATCTTCATCTTGAGGTAGGAATAATGAGGTACTGCCATGAACTTGGCTCACTACAAAAAAATACACTTTCGTGATGATACGTGTTTGTCACAGTAGGTCGCTTTTTTTGTCATGCATGTACATCCATGACAAATTTATGACAGAATCAAGATAGTCATACCTGTGCTGTCGTAGAAGTGTTCCATGACATTACCAAAATTATCATCACGGAAGTGTCCACTTCCATGACGATAAATCGTGCGTCACAGAAGTGCTTTCGTCAAGGGTGACCGACACGTGGCATCCACTGTAACGGAATGCCGTTAAGCTATCGGGTCGGGTTTTGGATCCGATAACCCATTAACAACCCCGACCAATGGGGATTTTCCACGTGTAAAATCATCATTGGTTGGAGGAAACATGCGTCGGCTCATCGTTGGGACAGATGTCAACCACTCATTGCACGGAAGGCTCCTATGATACGTCGACACGTGGCATGGCCCAATAGAGGCCCATTCATGTGAAAAGGCCGGCTCGTTTGACTTGGTCAAAAGGTGGCGGGCCGGCCCATGGAAAGCCTGTTAACGGCATGTTCGCATATAGCCCATTTACAGCCCGCTAACCCAAGGCCGGCTATGCCCTATCTGAATTAGGCCCAGTAGCGTCACCTGGGCCATCCAATACGATTCCAGCCCGTTTTCACTTCTGGCCCATGTATGGCCCATGACGTCTTTCGGCACATATGAGGCCCTATGTAACTCTTGGCCTATTAACGGCCGGTGGTGAAACTGGACCGTAATGAACAGTGTATCACTTTACACCCATTAACGGCCCGTGGTGAAACTGGCCCGTAATGAACAGTGTATCACTTTATACCCATTAATGGCCCGTTATTCCGTTGGGCCGTTTCCGGCCCATGTTATCTTTCGGCCTTCTCAGAGCCCATTTATTCTTAGGCTCATTTCCAACATTCGTTTACGTATGGCCCGTTACTGTCATTTTCTGCTTGTGGGCCAAATTCAGCCCGTGGTTACAGTCGGCCCGTTTGTGGTCCGTTAATACGTTGGGCCGTTTTCATAGCGTCATCAAATATGGCCTATTAACGATGGCCCATTATGGTCGGCCCATGAACGGACGATTCCAACTCTAGCCCGTTCACGGCCATAATGCGACCTGTTATTGGCCCATGTTTGGCCAATCGATCATACGGCCCGTATAAGGCCCATTGATGATACGGCCCGTAGAAGGCCCATTGTTTCTACGACCCGTAGAAGGCCTACTATTTCTACGGCCCATAGAAGGCCCACTATTTCTATGGCCCGTAGGAGGCCCAGTGTCACTACACTAAATATTAGCACATGGTTATTGTGGCTAGTTTTAAAAAATAGATTATTGCAGCCACTGGTTAACCACGGAAAAAGAACTGCAATGACTACAAGCAAACAAATAAACAAGACAACAAGGAAATAAATAAGCAAGCAATTAACACTAGGCTATCACGGCTATTACACATATTACATCCACTGGGCATCAAAGTACGCCACTAGTGCAAATATAGGGAACAAAGCAGCATATCATATACACTAGCCGTCAAAATTGGCCACCAGTGCAAATAAACGAGGCAGCAAAACAAGAGCATAACTGAACCAACTTCAGAAGAGCTCAAGAAATGTTATTGTCGGTGTCAAAACCGGCGGATCTCGGGTAGGGGGTCCTGAACTGTGCGTCTAGGCGGATGGTAACAGGAGGCAGGGGACACGATGTTTTACGCAGGTTCGGGCCCTCTTGATGGAGGTAAAACCCTACGTCCTGCTTGATTAATATTGATGATATGGGTAGTACAAGAGTAGATCTACCACGAGATCAGAGAGGCTAAACCCTAGAAACTAGCCTATGGTATGATTGTTGTTCGTCCTATGGACTAAAACCCTCCGGTTTATATAGACACCGGAGAGGGCTAGGGTTACACAGAGTCGGTTACAATGGTAGGAGATCTACATATCCGTATCGCCAAGCTTGCCTTCCACGCCAAGGAAAGTCCCTTCCGGACATGGGACGAAGTCTTCAATCTTGTATCTTCATAGTTCAGGAGTCCGGCCGAAGGTATAGTCCGGCTATCCAGACACCCCCTAATCGAGGACTCCCTCAGTTATCCTGGGTATCCACCATGCTGGCAATAAGCTTAGCAAGCTGATTAGCTTTGTCCTGTTTGGCGCTAAAATCCTCCAATGCTTGCTGTTGCACAAGAAAGTATGCATCTGAATGCTCTAGGGACTTCCACAGTCCTTCCGCTTCTTGTCGCAGCACAGCTGATCGATGTCTTTCAGCTTGTAGTTGAGACTCAACAAACCGAACTGATTCAGACAGTGAGTTTGAATAGCTTGTGCAAGCGGTAGTGGCCAGTAACTCCAACACTAAACCAAGACAGGATGTGTCACTATCCTGAACCTTATCCGCATTACTTCCTTTACTGTTGCTTAATAAGGCACTCTTCCCCAATATTCTGCCAGCATTCTAAAAGAAGAAACAAGCAGACACATAACAAGTTTAGCATATACTAGTATATGAAACTCATTTCGGTGAGTCAGTTCATTAGTAAGGTGGATAGGATTAAACTACCAAGTCTTCTATTGCCAAGTACTAGTACATAATAAAAGCATCAAAAAAGTATATATCTATGTCCTATGGTAGCAATGGAATCTTAAATTAGAACAGTTGTTCTTCAGGTTTAGGCACTTGTTCTACATGAACAGAGTACATTAAGATGCAAGAATATAATACTTAAAAATAGAAAATGAGCTCATAGACCTTACCACATTCTTGGTTCGGGAAAAGTGCAGAACAAGGCGTTCCCAGTCATCGTCCAGTAAATGTGTCTCAGGAGAACGTAAGGGAGTTTGATGTGTTTCTTTGCCGGTGAACTATGTTTTCTTCAGGTAATTCCGATACTGCTGCCAAGCATTCTTGAAGATAGCAGAGGTATTAGCACAGGTTACCTCATCCTGTGTTTACAAATCGGTCCTTCTCTATAGAGAAAAATGGGAAATTTTGTTGTATTATAACCATCATGGAGGTAGGATGTATGGCACGAAGCAAAGTAATTGCCATGAATAACATTACTTACACATAACTCCTGGACAAACACCTGCAACTGGCATTTTCCTTCATCTTCGGTATAATATTTCCAAGATGGGAAGAAACGCACATACGATTTAACAACATCAAATGCGATAGATGCTATACTACGACTAGCTGGTTGTGCTTCCTCCACAAGAATAGGCGTACTAACTAGTGGAGTTGGGGTTCGCCGTGATAGTACTGGCCCTATGGGAACTGGAGCTGCCTTACTAAATGCTCTTGTTTGGGAGCTCTGTGGTGGAGATGGTGCTGTATCGACAGGAACTGGGTTACTATCGGCTGGGGTTGGGGTTAGATTGGGTGAAGCTGGTTCTCTGTCCATCGTAGTAGGGGTACAATCTGCGAGAGTTTGGGTTATGTGTGGTAGGGCTGGTTCTTGTGCATGTACAACCAGGGTGCTATCTCCACCAAGAGGTAGCACTGTTTTATTTGAAGACCGTGTTTTTAGTCCGCTAGATACTGGCATCACCCGCTCCAATTCAAATGGCTGATAAACAGGAAGCATAGTTGAATGTACAGACATTGTATGAGAGACAGATGCAATAGATAGTGTGGAAAAAAGAGGGCATGAAATAGTTGACATGTATATTGTTTAACTAAAATGGATAGCATGACATAATTTCACGTATATGATGTCTATCTAAACTGGATAGCATAGCATAACATAATTCAAAGATATGATGAATAACTAAACAGGATCGCATGACATAATTCACCTACATGTTATCTAAGTAATCAGGATCACATCATTTAATTCACATATGTGATTTATATGCTAAATAGAGGGCATTCGATATGATGTCTAAACTAAGAACATGCTGTTGAATATTGTGTATATGATGTCTAAACTATGCAATGCAAGACACCGTATGCATGATATGAGCAGTATAACCGTGCCAAGTTAGAGCGTACACCTCAGTGGGGGAATAGGACTGGTCATCTGTCTCTGAATCCATCTCTGAGGAGCTATCGGGACCCAACAAGAGATCTGCTTCGACAGGTAGCACGGTCTGCTCTGAAGGCCTTGTTTTCACTTCAGATTTTTTTCATCTCCCACCCAAATGGCTGATTCACAGGAAGAGTAGTTTAATGTACAAACATTATCGACAAATGGAAATGTAATGAAGAAAAGGATGGGCAAGATATCATTCAAATATATGATGCCTGGTTAAACAGGATGGCATTGCACATTTCACATATATTATGGCTGGCTAAAAGACATGAGACTGCATAATTCCCATATATGATATAGAAACTAAACAGGTGGCATTACAGAACATGTCTAAACTAAGCAGATGGCATATATGATGTTAAAAGTAGGCATTGCAAGGCAACATATGCATGATATGACTAGCATCATCATGCCAAGGTAGAGCAAACACCTTGGGGGGTAAATAGGAGTGGTCAGCGGCGTCAGAATCCGCCTCAGAACAGATATCTTCCTCTGGATTACAATCTAGAGAGGGGTGGGGAGGGTTTGCCATTGAACCCACCATCGAGCGATGTCTGCATGACATTGTATTGCCGCGCAACACTCTTTTCTTTTTCTCTACATGTTCAGCATGACTGTGTACAATATCTGACATGCATACGAAAAAAAATATGGTGAGATTATGTAAGGAGAGCATGCAGAAATTTAGAGTGATGGTAACAACCAGTGGATCGATGTTTTTCCGTTGAACCAAAATAGCCCTAATGGATCGACGTGAATGTATAGTAATAAGTGATGCAACAAGTGTACAACCTCTTTGCCGTAGCCGTGTCGACCTCAGCATCATTGGGTTGGTCACTGAAGCAGTTGAGGCAGAGGTGGCTGTCGGAGGTGTGGAGGAAGATCTGAGGAATCTGTACACGGCGTCCAGGGCACTGCTCTGTTGTGACGGATCATTCTGTCGTTGGAGCAGCTCCGGTGAGCCGTAAGACGTCAAGGCTGAAGCAGCACAAGACAGACATCGTCAATCTCAAGTGGTATTCTAATAGCATCTCCAATAGATGATGTAAAATGGATGTAAAATTAACATCACCAAAAACCACCTGACTACAACAGATGAGGTAAAAACTGTTGACTCTGAACTTAACTGTCGAAACTAAAATTTACTGTGGAATCTGAATGCTACTGTCGAAACTGAACGCAATGGTAGCAGAGAGGCACTTGACATGTAGTTTAGGGAGGGCATGCAGTTCATCTTCAACCTGCACCCCCATGAGCCGCCAACCACCACCGGCCGAACCGTCGGCCCCAGCGCCACCTTGCTGCCCCGGCCAGCCCTCTAGGCCCCTGCCCCCACCCTGAACCCTAAGATAGATAGTGGGGTACCTCTCCGGCGAGCCCCCGTCCCCGCTGCGGGTGGTTCTTCCTTAACTACGGCGAGCCCCCCAACCCCTGAAAATCGACAGACCCAAAAGTCGATTGAGTCGACTGAAGTGTGGCTTAATAGGAGCAGAGCAGCAGCATGAGCGAGGGAGAGAGCAGCAGCTGCTGCTGGGCGAGCGAGCGATCAAGCAAGAGCCAGAGCAGTAGCAGCAGCAGATCCGGCTGGTATGGCCGCCGCCGCCGAAGGGGCCTCGCACTAGGGGAGAGCCTCCATGGAGATGTCGCCCGCGGCGCCGATTTCAAGGTAGCCGCTCCATGGGGGTGCAGGATGGAGCACCGTCGGCGCCGGGAGGTCGAGTTAAGGAGAAGGTGCGATGCGATGAGTGTACAACCTCCTTGGTAGCGCCGAGTAGGACTCGGCTTCGTCCGAGGAGTCGGTGAGGATGCTGCGGTTCTGGTGGAGCAGGTTAAGGCGGCGCTGTGGGGATGGAGCAGCCGCGATAGACGAGGCGATCGTCGGAGCAGCTCCTTGGAGGTGGAGGACGGGGCGGCTGAACCGGCGGGACGGCGAGATGGACGACGGATCCTCATCCGGGGAGGTGGACGAGGGATGTCGAGCTGTTTTGCTGGACGACGTCGTCGGGGAAGAGGCTCCGGCTGGGCAGCGGTGACGTGGCGGACGGAGGAGGGTGGGGTTTCACGGCTGGAGCGGAGATGTTATGGTAGCCTAGGATTTCGAATGGCGAAAAGGGGGCGATGGGAGGGGGTGAAGCATGACTTTGGAATGCGCTTGTCCAAAATGTAGGGTGTGTTACAAAAGTACCCCCCACCGATTTGAACTAGCGGCCCTTTCGGCTCAGGGTTAGAAGGGGGATTTCACGTGTCGGCATTTGGCAGCTGGAAGGAGTTTTCGCGTGCGTTGTAATTTCGGGATAGCAAGGCACGGGTTGTGAAGGCGCCAGTTTTGGGAGCACGATATCTGAATTTTTGGGATATAACAAGATGCGGGTTGAATTTTAGGGACAAGCCTAACATGTTGTAATATTGTACTTGTACGTACCAAATCAATTCGCACTTCCCTCAACCAAAAAGAAAACGAAAAAAATAAAACTATTCACACCACACAAAGAGAGAGTCTTGCCCCATTTTACTATACAAATGCTATTCAAAGCTACTCCCTCCTTCCATCTATATAGGGCCTAATGCGTTTTTCGATGCTAACTTTGACCAAATATTAGAGCAATGATATCTGACATGCAACTTACACAAAGCACACCGTTAGATTCATCTGTGAAAGGTTCTTTCAATGATATAATTTTCACATTGTGCATGTCATGTACTATTAATCTTGTCAATAGTCAAAGGCGGTCTTAAAAATCTCATTACGCCCTATATAGATGGAAGGAGGGAGTATGAATCCATGTTATGTCCGATTAAATTTTTTTGCTTGTTGTATAATGCATGTAACCTACTCATACCAACATTTTAGTGCATTCCAAATGTCTATACTACCGCTGCAATTCGAACTAAAGTTGAATTCGTTTCTGTATTTCAATAAGAATCTACAATCATGATTGTTGCCAACTTCAACCATCATAGTTTCCTTGCTATCCGCCAGATATAAATCAGACGGCCTATAATGGAGGATGGGAGGCACACCATCATCAACAACTCCGTTTTTTATAAGAGTAGAGATAAAACATATTAAATGTAGTATACCATGTTCATAACCACACCATGTGTATCACTGTTATATATATTCACAAATCCGTCGGTTCGAAACACTATGATAAATTCTTGAAATATCCTAATTCACTTTTTATAATGAAGTATATATGATCTCTATCCGTCTTTTACACCCACACAACCCTCGTATCTTTGTAGCTAGCGCTAACTTTCTCTTGTGCATGCACATGCCCGCATCCCTCTCACCCTCCCTCAGCATTCTCTATCTCCATCGCGCAAATTCGTATTTTCACTTCGGGTCGTTCACCCATGGTGTGTGTAGGCCCCCCCAGCTCCTTCTTTTCGGCACACATCGATCGATATGCCTCTCTAGCCAGGTGTGACTAGCACAAACACAAGCTTCCCCTCTTCTCTTGTCACTGTCCATGCCTCACTCCCACCACTCTTTTCTTCGTTCTCGTACTCGCACTCTCCTCCCCCTCGATATAGTATGCCTCTCGTACCACCTCCTACATGCATCCCTCTCTCTCTCTCTCTATCCTTCTCCTCGTGCCTCATTTGCTTCTAACACACACATGCATGTATACCGATCGATCTCCCAACATATACCTAGATCGACTTTAACTACCCCCCCATCGATCGACGTACCTCACAACTTATATCTCTCCTTTATCTTACAAAGGGCGATTGATCTTCCCATGTAGTTACGTCTGCTTACCACAGCCACATCGTCCCCCCTCATCATTCGTGCATGCCTCCTGACCCGTCTCTCACACGCACGTGCACAGACAACAAGCAGCCATCTCCTCTCTTATTGATATTGCGGGCGTGCCCTCCGTTTGTCTAGCAAGCCTATCCCACCATTTGTTAGAAGCAACTCCACTAGCACCCCCTCCAACACTCTAGCTTTGTCTCTCTCCCAACCTTATTCATCTCCTGCACGTATGCATGGATGCCGATCGATCTCCCTTAATACATGAGGCAGATCGATCTCCTTAATACATGAGGTAGGCATCTCTCCTCCTCCACACATATACCAGCCATTGTACCTCTATAGTTAATTGGGCCTCCCTCTTCCCCCACCACACACCGATAGTCGAGCGCTGCAGGTAGGTATCCATGCCACAGAGACAAACTGCACATGTCCCATATCACGTTCCAGTAGGCCAGCCACTCTATATCTTTGACATGGGCACACACAAATTCGATGGCACTCTTTATCGATCGCACGCGCACACACACACACATCATCCCTCTCTTCGATTCTATGGACACCTCAAGCCGATGATACCTCCACTCTCTTCTCGTGGATCGCCCCCTCTATATATATGTTACATCCAGGACTCTATTTCACACACATTGCATATGTTAAATATTTTGATTGACCCCCCCACCCCAAAAATACTCTTAAGAACCCACACACTATATCTCTCTAGGTTTGTATCTCTCTCACACAACCCCACGTAGGTGGTGTACGTATACAAGAAGAGAATAGGTGCATTGTGCACGTACTCACGCTTCGTGCCCAGCCACACCCGCGTGGGTACACGGTGGAGCTCATTTCTTTGCAGAAGCTGAATTTGTTTTTGAAACATCAAGTGGCTAGAGACTCGAAAACTTATTTGCCCATTAGTTACTTATCAGGGTGGTGGATTTTAGTTTGTACGATAATGCTGCATCCACCTAAAGTAACGAAAGTTCTTACGTAAACTTCCTAGTAATTCCCTCTTCGTAGGTGCAACATTACTCCTAACATTTGTAATATCAGTTTGAAAGTTGTAATATTGCCGAGTCCTATTCGGCTATTCCTGCGTTTTCAAAATCCTGCGAATCAAACAGGTCCTGAGTTGGCGATGATGTTGTGCCTCCCATCTTTCACCAATAGCCGTCGGATCTAGATCTGACGCATACAAACCAAGCTTCTCCATTTTTGAAAAAAGATGCCCGCACTTGTTCCCTATTTACAAACAACTCCTTGTCTCTCACAATCAGCCTCATCTCCTCCCCACCACATCTAGGAGTAGAAGGCCATGGAAAAATCTGGTGCGATGGCCGCTGCCGGAGCCGTCCACCCCCAATCTTGGTGTTCCGTGCAATGCACGGGCATCTACGCACGGGAAATTATGTCGAACAGGGCTAGTTGTAAGCAGGCTAGCTCTACAGCCATGATGATAGTGACTGCAGACGGTGAGGCTGACTATGGTATGCCGAACACGGCGCCTATACTCAAGTGTCATCTCCGGCGTAGGGTCTTGTCACTTCACTGTGAGGAGGAGCACGTAATAATTTGACCAACGGATAGTACAGTGCTAGTACTCCTACTACTACATTGGTAGTACTACTACTAGTACTAGTAGCACCACCGTCTGGATTTAGGAGTACTACCACGTCCATCTGGATTTTAGTATTTGACTAGCAATATCTAGTAATGCATGTCACCAAAAATGTACTACTCCCTCTGTAAATAAATACATGGTGTTTTATTCCTATCGCGAGAGAACTTAATGTTTTTTTGCTACTCCTAACTAGAGTACTAATAGGATTACATGCAATGAACTAAACACTGCATGTCATGTTTGGTAGTCTCAAGTCATTGAAAGCATGCACGGCCCACATCTCTCATTGGTTGATATGTCACGAAATAAGAAACAAGGAGGGAGTTAATGCACCATGCCTAAGTATTATGGGATTATTTGGTTTTCGTAAGGTGACTTACACAACATTTTTGTTTACATGCATTAACATTTAATAGTTAAATCAAAGGTCAAAACTTGGCGCAAAATGCAAAGGGGACCAATAAACCAGTAAACATCAAACTTCTCTCGTTTGGCCCCAACTAGAGGTCCGGTGAGATGACTATACTGCACCGGCACGGAGGGGGACGCAACTTCATTGACTTACGGCAAATGCCTTTGGGTGAATGACACGTGGCCCCAGGTGGTAGCTGGCCCACCTATCATATAGCCAAAGGCAGGTGCAGTAGAGGGCCGAGTAGTAGTACGAAATCCTACGAACCTACTCACGCTAACCAAGGGCTGAGTGATCACTCGAATCGCAAGATCAGTTGACTAGAAGCTACGCTAGACCCATGGAGGCGATGAGAGCGAGCATCAGCCGGCTGTGCCAGATGGTCCACGATGCCGGCCTGCAGCCTGGCACCGAGAAACGTCTCCAGGTAGTATTGCTTGAGGCTGCCAGGGCGAGGGGCCGCTTGGACGACAGCTTCGTCTCCTTGTTCGACGAGGTCCTCATCGGTTTCCTCGACAAGTTCACCGTAGTCAAGAAGCTTGCGGACGACTTTGACGTAAGCCTCTAGCTGACGCGCCCAGGCTCTGCGATGCCCGCCATCCTCAATGGCCACTATGGTAACCACCTCTTCGATGCACTGGTGGCCCTGCGACTGCCCGTCGTCGCACCGGAAAATGTCCACCTCGAGGTCGCGCTCGGCGCGCAGCGCCTGGCGCAGCAAGACACCATCGACATAATCACCCACGTCTACGTGCAAATCGTGCACAAGGACTACTACATGCCAGAGGAGGATGATAGGATGCTGGCCTTCTTGGAGCGCAGGGCAACCTTGGACGGCACTGTTCAGAAGCACGTTGAGCTCGCCGCCAACGCCGCTGCTCCTCACACGTCGGTTGGTGACCCAGCGCACTAGGGCGTGAGGATGTCGTTGAACGTTGATGGATCTGTATGTATTTTTATCTTTCCGTCAAATCCATGTAGTAGTATATGATACTACAGTAATTATCTTACCTTTCGCATCAACTTCATAATTTTCATACGTACTCCATGCATGAACGGCGCCAGAACTAAACTTCTCGTTATTCTAGGCAAAATCGTTATTTTCTATCTATCGGTCACGCCATGGAGCAAAACCAAATTTTACAAGTTACGAGTTCAAAAGGAAAAGCCTGCCATGTTCACGTCGCACCCCCACACGGTTGGTCCGGCACGCCGCTCAAGCGGCAATGCGTGCGGTGTTGCATTTTCACTTACAAGTGGGACCGCAGTTGAGAAAACCGACTATCGGCAAACCCCCACCCCGCCCACCGCGCGATGGCTGAGAAAACAGGAGGGAGAAGAGATGGATGTAGCATGGACTCCAAGAAAATTGGTGTCAGATGGGACTCGTGTGGGTGGCGTGTGCCGTACTGCTAGACGTGAATGCTACTGAGTTATGGCCCATGCCACCCCACTATATCGAGGTACGTAGAACAAATTTCCTGGAGTCCGTGCTCAGCCCTCCTCTATCTCTCTTCTCAGCCAGCCAGCGGACACGCGGAGCCCGTCGTCTATTTGCTCACATGCGGCCCCACATGTCAGTGAAAACGCAAGAGGACCCACTGAACCTGCACATCTTTCACCTCGACGTGCTGGTGATGAAAAACAAATCCAATAAAGATCTTCGGTGGCCGCTTTTGGAGTTACTCAAGAGTAGTAAGATTCTATTTACAGTTTAACCCAAGATGCACATCTCGTGGCTTCAACTACCACTCTATTTTCTTTCATGACACGACCTGGATGCTGGATGTCCCACGTGTCGGCAAAAGGAGGAAGAACCTGACCAAATCTTTGGTTCTGCTATCGGATGAGATTAGTGCACTTGTTGATACTCCTACTAGAATAGAGGCTAGACATGAGACTAGATGCGAGGAAGCAACGTCTACTTCTTTACACTCGAAGAAGAAAGAAGCACGCAAGATCAAGCCTCCGCAGATCAACAATGAATGCATCGAGAAGGCACTAATCCAACTTACAGGAGTAGTAAAATGTATTCTTGTGGTTCTTGTTTTCTTTGGTCTTGCTTTTCTAGACAAAATTATTGTTCGAGTCTATGCAAAATGGAGGTGCATTTGGGGTCGTGCGTTGGAGTTGGCCTTACAAGTGGGACCGCAATTAAGGAAACCGACTATCGGCAAACCCCCACCTCGCCCGCCGCGTGATGGCTAAAGTTAGAGAAACGACGAGGTTGAAGAGATTGCTCTAGCACGGACTCGAAGAAATAATATGGTGTCAGATGGATGTCGTGGTGGTGGCGTGTGCCATACTCCTGGACGTGAATGCTTGTTCTGGCCCATGCCACCCTACTACTCCTACTACTTACTCCTACTAGTATATAGTATACTAGTATCGAGGATTCGAGGTGCTGGTTACGTACAACGAACACATTAACATATGGCTACAGTAAAAACACCTGCCCGACGCGCGAAGCATGTGAAGCTAGTACAAATTTAGAGAAGCGACTCGAAAGCCATTCATAAATTTAGTAAGTTTATCACAGGCATATCATTTTATTACATACAATAGGTCATCAACCCACATCGACAACGAGGATACATTATAAATACCGAAGTTTTCACCACACAACAAATAACAAGCCATGAAATGAACTTCAACTCAACCATTCCGCAGCGTTGGAAACGCTTGCTTTGAACCACAACTGATTCTCTCGGATGGGCCATCTGTTGTCAATCTGGAGACCGACGCAGGATCGATCATCCAGGCTGAAGCGGCCTACTATATCAGTACCAGGGTAGGGAACCACCCAAATGTCCGAGGTATAGACACAGTTGCTTCTCATAAATGTGTCAACAGCAGTTGGATCACCTTTCACCATCATCGGATAGTTTTGTCCAAGGAAGAGCGAGTTTTGTCCAAGACTATCAATTCTGTGCCAGGGAGAAGGAGTTGGCGCTAGCACACTAGTATCCATCCCGAATACCATGCAGCGGGTGTTGGAATAGGTCCGGAGAGTGCGACATGGGAGACACCTGCTTCCTTACCAGTAACATCATCAATGCGTTGTATACACACAAGAAGAGGTGATCCATCGGAATTAGTTGCCAGGCGCCACATAGTATATGGACGCTGCTTGTCCTCATGCTCGTGATCATCACCATCGTCATCTCCCCCTTGGTTATAAAATTTTTCAAGTATAGGTGGTGGGATGTTCATAGGACCTTGGAAACACAAGAAGAAGGTTAATTAGTAAAGGGAAACTTCCTAACCCGCATGCATGTGGATGAAACAATTATAATTACAGTGGAAGACAAATGTACCGAATCTATGAGGATACCATGCAAAAAGAGTGCCACGAGTGGTGGCAGCAAACACAAGGCCCTTGTATTGAATTGCACCACAGTACTCATTCGTGCACAGAAACTGATTTTTGAGCAATGTCCATCGAGTCAAACCACTAAGGATGGCAACAAGCTTGTCGAAGATAGCAACAACTTCATAGTTGTTGTAATTCCAAGAGCGGTTGGGAACTCGACAAATTGCTATCTTCCGTAGAAGACAGTCACCATGATCGTATTTGAACGTGCGTACATTGCTGGTGTGCTCAACCTCTGGGTAGTGTGCTGAGATTTTTGGAAGTGGAACCCGGTGACGAGTGTACACATTCACAAGTTCCCACTCGCAGTTGGACCCAATGTAAACAACCCAATCTCCATTTGCGCCCGCCCAAGCCTTGCCCTCGAGCGATGGCATCTTAACATCATACGTATCATTATCAAGTGGCATCAAACTGGCACAGGGCGAGGCCTCCGTCGTGCCGGCGCCAGTCATCAGGGTCACAACAAAGAAGATAGGGGAGATCAAACTGCTCCTTGACTCTTGGGTTGTTTGTAATGATGTTATTAGTTGAGTCGAGAATTGGCTTGAATGAACCTGCCATGCTAGCCGAGGTGATGACGTCGCACCGATCAATGAGTTCCTCCACCACGTCATCTTTCAGATCGGGGCAAGAATAACGGGGTCGTTTCCGGCCTGTTCCCTCCATGGAGAAGACAATCGAACAATGGCAGAAGAAAGGGTGAAGGGCTGAAGGAAAATGGAGGAGGGAGAGGAAGAGCGTGCGACAGCAGTTCCAAATCAAGAGGGAAAGGCGAAGAGTCGGTGGACGGTTGCGAGTTTGCCACGGTTCATGAAGAGGCGCCCCGTCCTACACGTCCGTTCGGAAATACTCCTACTACTCGCCGTCGTCTCACTGATATGTTGGAACAGGACCACATGTCAACAAAACATGGTGTGTAATTTCTCGTGCAAAATTCGATCTGGCCGCGTTGGCCCGAGGTGCCGCATTAGTTATCGACCTTTATTTTTTTCATGGCGTGCCGATCAGTTTTGAAGCACGACTAACTGGTACTGTACGTGGAGAGGATGACAGCAGGGACCCGCCAAGGTCATGGCAGTATGCAAGCAAGTGTCTCCTTATTTGAAGACAATAAAAAAATGGCTCCTCCTAGTGGATTTCTGACATCTGGGTCCCATGACATTGTCAACGTAGTCAATAAACGAGAGAACTGCACAACGAGCGGCTGATACCAGGGACCCAGCAGCTCACCTAGTTATTTTTGTTTTGGGTTAATTTGATAAATGCCACTCCAAATATGGTGTATCCGAGAAATGCCACTTCAATTTCCAAACTTTGAAAAATGCCATCAATGCCATTTCTAATGGCATTTTTCAAAGTCTCGAGTGGCGTTTTTCAAAGTTTGCAAACTGCAGTGGCGTTTTTCAAAGTTTGCAAAAATTGCAGTGGCATTTTTCAAAGTTTGAAATTGCAGTGGCATTTTTATGAATCACCATAATTGGAGTGGCATTTATCTAATTTGTATTTGAGATGGAAGCAGGGTGTCAACTGGGCTGTGCGGGACACTCTGCCCTGTCTAGACAACCTTTTCTTTTATGTTTACCACAGATTAGCCCAGTAGTTTTTTTCTTTCTGAAAATGGCAAGCCCATTTCTTTTGATATTTGTCAAGTAAGTCGCTTTATCAGGCATGCAGGGCTGCAAATCTTTCAAGACGAGGAGAGCTTCATTCGGCTGGCCGAGAAAATTTCCTATCAGTAATGAGAAATGGGTTGTACATTTTTAAAACACATCAAACCGCAATTATTTTCAAATATCTTTTTTTCATTTCGAGATTTTAAATTGCATTGATTTTTATGCGTGGGCAATTTATTGGATTTTATATTGATATACATTTATTTTTTAAATCAGTCTGAATGTGACTCGAAATTTCGGGATTAAAAACAGTTCAGACCGCACTGACATATGCAAAATTTCGTATAATTTTTTAACCGTGGCCACAATATGGGCTGTAATGCTAACATAAAGAATATGGGCTCCAAAAAAACCCGTAAGAATTAGCAAATGGGCTGTAAATTATTTGAAATAATGGCAGACGGGTTGTATGCTATTTTACACAGATTTGAGGCTTTCCACAGATGGCCTGTATACTGTCAGATGTCCATCCAACCGCCGTCGTGCTTCTTCAATCTCTGCTCTTCCTGCTCTAGCCGCTCAAACAAGCACTGGCGGGACTACCTGCTCCCTCCTCCCCGCGGTCGGTTGTGCTGCCGTGCAGGCTTCACCGCCCCACCGTACTCCCATTGCTGGCCTAGATATCCCTCTACTCACCCACACCTGCTGTTATTCTCCGGCGATGGCAGACGAACCAGTAAACCCTCGTACAGTCATACTCCCCTCCACGTGGGAAACAAAAACAACGGCCGAGTCTTCCCTTCCTCCATGCCGTTCCCTTCCTAGTCCTCGCCGTCGTCCACCGCCCTGGTGCTCTCGGCGTGGCGTGGTCAGCATGGTCAACGACCGACATGCATCTGAAGTGGACTGTACGTGGAGAGGCTGACAGCTGGGTCCACGGCCGCACGCAAGGAAATGCCTCCTTATTACACGCAAAATAATGATTTCCTCCACCTGACATCTAGGACCCACTGAAACGGCCTCTGTATTTCGCGAAAAAAATGTTACCGCCGCTGACAGCTCGGATCCACCAGCTCTATCTTCGCACGCAAGGAAGTGCCTCCTTATTACGCACAAAAAATGAATACCCCCCTGCTAGCTGGGACGCAGTATAGTGGGCCTACTAAGTTGACGGGGACGAAGGGCTTTGTCAACTTTGTCAATATGCACGATTCTAGCTCGACTAACCGTACGATCTCTGTCCAACAGCCGTAGTGCTTCTTCAACCTCTGGTCTTCTTGCTCCAGCCGCCCAAAGCAGCACCGGTCGTGCCGCCTGCTCCTGCCTCCCGTGGCCGGTTGTGCTGCCGCGGAGGCCTCACCGCCCCCATACTACTCCCACCGCTGGCCAGGCCATCTCTCCACTCCACTCACCCACACCCCCTGTTATTCTACGGTGACGGAATTGCAGCCGAACCAGTGAGCCCTCGTACTCCTCTCCGCGTGGGCAGCCACTGCCGCGTCTTCCCCGGCTCCGCGTCTTCCCCTTCCTAGGCCTCGCCGTCGTCCACCGCCGTGGTGCTGTCGGCGCGGCGTGGTCAATGTGGTCAACGACCGAATTCCATCGGAAGAATACTGTACATGGAGAGGCTGACATCTGGGTCCACGGCAGCCGCAAAGAAGTGCCTCCTTATTACGCGGAAAATAATTATTCCTCCACCTCACAGCAGGGACCCACCAGACGCCCACCAGTATATCGCGAAAAAAACGTTTGCCCCTGACTGCTGGGACCCACCCGACAGGCCACCGTATTTCGTGAAAAAAACGTTCCCCCTGCTGTCAGCTTGGAGCCACCGGAAGTGCCTCCTTATTACGCACAAAAAAATGAATACCCCATGCTAGCTGGGACCCACCTTAGTGGCAGGATGACTTGTGGGCCTACTAAGTTAACGGGGACGGAGGGCTTTGTCAACTTAGTCAATATGCACGATTCTAGCTCCAGTGACCGTACGATGTCCATCCAACGGCCGTAGTGCTTCTTCAACCTCTGGTCTTCTTGCTCCAACCGCCCAAACCAGCGCTGGTCGTGCCTCGTGCTCCTGCCTCCCGTGGCCGGCTGCAATGCGGCGGAGGCCTCACCGCCCCCTACTACTCCCACCGCTGGCCAGGCCATCCCTCTACTCACCCACACCCCCTGTTATTCTGCGGCGACGACAGCCTAACACCGCAGCGAACCAGTGAACCCTCGTACTCCTCTACGCGGGGGCATCCACTGCCGTGTCTTCCCTGGCTCCGCGTCGTCCCCTTCCTGGCCTCGCCGTCGTCCACCGCCCTGGTGCTCTCGGCGCGGCATGGTCAACATGGTCAAGGAACAGCTTCCATCTGACGTGGACTGTACGTGGAGAGGCTGACAGCTGGGTCCACGGCCGCAGCAAGGAAGTGCCTCCTTATTACGTGCAAAATAATTATTCCTCCACCTGACAGCAGGGACCCACCGGACGGGCCACCAGTATTTTGCGAAAAAAATCTTTTCCCCCTGACTGCTAGGACCCACC
>NC_041390.1:184572315-184575066 GCF_002162155.2 Triticum dicoccoides
CCGGAAGTGCCTCCTTATTACGCAAAGAAATGAATACTTCCCCGGCTAGCTGGGACCCACCTTGCTGGGAGGCTGACTTGTGGGCCTACTAAGTTGACGGCGACGGAGGGCTTTGTCAACTTAGTCAATATGAACGATTCTAGCTCCAGTGACCGTACGATGTCCATCCAACGACCGTAGTGCTTCTTCAACCTCTGGTCTTCTTGCTCGAGCCGCCCAAAGCAGCGCCGATAGTGCTGCATGCTCCTACCTCCCATGGCCGGCTGTGCTGCCGCAGAGGCCTCACCGCCCCCTACTATTCCCACCGCTGGCCAGGCCCTGCGGCGATGGCATCCTCACACCGCAGCCGAACTAGTGAACCCTCGTAGTCCTCTCCGCGCGGGCTTCCACCGCCGCGTCATCCCCTTCCTAGGCCTTGCCGTCGTCCACCACCGTGGTGCTCTCTGCGTGGCGTGGTCAACGTGGTCAAGGAACGACTTCCATCGGAAGAGTACTGTACGTGGAGAAGCTGACAGCTGGGTCCATGGCCACAGCCCAGTTTTTTGTGATTTGCCAAGTAAGTCGCTTTGTCAGGCCTGTTGGGCTCCAAATCTTTCAAGACGAGGAGAGCTTTCATTCGGCTAGCTGAAAAAATGGCCCATCAGTAATGAGAAATGGGTTGTACATTTTTAAAACACATCAAACCGGCAATTAGTTTCAAATATCCCTTTTCATTTCAAGATTTTAAATTACATTAATTTTTATGCATGGAGAATTTGTTGGATTTTATATTGATATACATTTATTTTTAAAATCAGTTTGAATGTGAGTCGAAATTTCGGTATTAAAAACAGTTCAGACCGCACCGATATATGCAAAATTTTGTATAATTTTTTAACCGTTGCCACAATATGGGCTGTAATGCTAACAAAAAGAATATGGGCTCCAAAAAAACCTTAAGAATTAGCAAATGGACTGTAAATTATTTGAAATAATGGCAGATGGGCTGTATGCTGTTTTCCACAGATTTGAGGCTTTCCTAAAAAAGGTTGACGCACAAGCACTGACTGTTGGATGTCCATCCAACGGCCGTCGTGCTTCTTCAATCTCTGCTCTTCCTGCTCCAGCCGCTCAAACAAGCGCCTGCAGGACTGCCCGCTCCCTCCTCCTCGTGGCCGGCTGTGCTGCCGCGCAGGCCTCACCGCCCGACCGTACTCCCATTGCTGGCCTAGATATCCCTCTACTCACCCACACCTGTTGTTATTCTCTGGCGACGGCAGACGAACCAGTAAACCCTCGTACAGTCGTACTCCCCTCCGCGTGGGAAACAACTGCCGAGTCTCCCCTGGCTCCGTGTCGTCCCCTTCCTAGGCCTCGCCGTAATCCACCGCCCTGGTGCTCTCGGCGCGGCGTGGTCAACGTGGTCAAGGAACGACTTCCGTTGGACATGGACTGTACGTGGAGAGGCTGACAGCTGGGTCCACAGCCGCAGCAAGGAAGTGCCTCCTTATTACGCGGAAAATAATGATTCCTCCACCTGACAGCTGGGACCCACCGGACGGGCCACTGTATTTCGCGAAAAAAGCGTTTCCCCCTGACTGCTGGGACTCACCAGCTACATCTTCGCATGCAAGGAAGTGCGTTCGGGCAAAAAAACGATTCGCTCCCTGACTGCTGGGACCCACAACCTACATCTTCGCAGGCAAGGAAGTGCCTGACAGTCGGGACCCACCCTGTCGAAGCGTACGTAGCGTTGTCATTCTGGTCGCGAGCGTGTATGTACATATATACTGGTCGATGTAGAGGCGCGCACGTGTCGTAGTAGAGGTGCGCACGTAGCATGTACACATACGTACAGCGGCCAGGGTGCAAGAAAGAAAATATGGCCACATATGTGTACATACGGGCGGGGTCTCGAACGCCTACTCGCGCATACGTACGGCCAGGGCTCGTGTATATGGCTGGGTTGGAATGGAGAAACAACATCGTCGTCGTGTTCATGGGGAGGCAACGGAATGCGTCGTGTTCATGGGGAGGCAACGGAATGCGTCGTGTTCATGGGGAGGCAACCGAATGTGTCGTTGTTCATCGGGAGGGCTTGGACGGAACAGGCGATGGAAACGAGGCCTGCCGTACCGTAGAACGGAGGAAACGGCCTTGTGTTCGACCGACCATGTTCGAAATGGGATCCTGTTGATCAGGAGGGGTCTGGTGTACCATAAAATGGAGGAAACGGACCTCGTACAGTCAAAACAGGGGTCATGTTGATCGGGAGGGGTGTGGCGTACCGCAAAACGGAGGAAACAGACTTGTGTTGGAGCGCTAGGGTCAAAACGGGGGTGCTGTTCATCGGGAGGGGTGTGGCGTACCGCAAAACGGGACTCCACGGGATACTGTTCATCTCCACCGTCGACCCCCTCCAGCCTCCATGAGCTACTGTTCATCCACCGTCGACCTCCTCCAGCCTCCACCTGCGACTGTTCATCCACGGGCTCCTGTTCATCCATCCTCCACCACACGCTACTCCACCGGCTACTATTCAACCAGCCCTCTCCACGCGCTCCTATTCAACCACCCCTCCACGGGTTAATGTTCATCCCGCCCTCCACCGTCTACTGTTCATCCTGCCCTCCACCGTCTACTGTTCATCCTGCCCTCCACGGGGTGGTCCTGTTCATCCAGCGCTCCACGGGGTCCTGTTCATCCAGCCCTAACCGGCTCGATCGATCGGGGTCCTGTTCATCCAGAGGCAACACCACGGGGTCCTGTTCA